>NC_068982.1:167079273-167085698 GCF_001194135.2 Octopus bimaculoides
GCGGGTGGCACATAAAAGACACCATTTCGAGCGTGGCCGTTTTCGTGCGGGTGACACGTAAAAGCACCCACTACACTCTCTGAGTGGTTGGCGTTAGGAAGGGCATCCAGCTGTAGAAACTCTGCCAAATCAGACTGGAGCCTGGTGTAGCCATCCGGTTTCACCAGTCCTCAGTCAAATCGTCCAACCCATGCTAGCATGGAAAGCGGACGTTAAACGATGATGATGATGATGATGATGATGATATATATATATACACACATAAAAGAAATAATTAAGATGCAGTTGAATTAGGTACTTAAGTTGAAGCACCAAGTCTGTCTGGTATTATCCACACACCTCGAAGTAATGTGAATAAAATCAAAATAAGTAAGAAGATATCAAGTAGTAATGCAGTACAACCATTTCAAGAAGCTCCATTTAATTGAATAATGCAATCATTACATCAATTTAAATGCAATGCTATCTTCAGCTGCACAAATAAATAAATGGAATTTTAACAAGCAGGACACATTAATATAATTTTTCTTAAATATTTTAACATTGGATGTTCAGGCGCAGGAGTGGCTGTGTGGTAAGTAGCTTGCTTACCAACCACATGGTTCTGGGTTCAGTCCCACTACATGGCACCTTGGGCAAGTGTCTTCTACTATAGCCACGGGCCGACCAAAGCTTTGTGAGTGGATTTGGTAGATGGAAACTGAAAGAAGCCCGTCGTATATATATATATGTGTGTGTGTGTGTGTGCGTTTGTGTTAGTCCCCCCAACATTGCTTGATGACCGATGCTGGTGTGTTTATGTCCCTGTAACTTAGCGATTCGGCAAAAGAGACCGATAGAATAAGTACTAGGCTTACAAAGAATAAGTCCTGGGGTTGATTTGCTCGACTAAAGGCGGTGCTCCAGCATGGCCACAGTCAAATGACTGAAACAAGTAAAAGAGTAAAAGAGAGTAAGAAATTCATGTTGTCGCTATTGTAGCTAAGAATAGGTTGATATATATATATATATATATATCTGTCAGACGGGACCTTGATGAATGCCATGATGCAGGAAAGTATACTAGTCCTTATATATTTAATACTCTATATTTCATATATTCAATAAGACATTCAATACTTCATTTCATTTTACTATTTATATTATATATTCCATATTCTATATCCCACATTAATTTTATATATATATATATATAGATCAACCTTCATCACTATCGCTGTCTATCATCAACAGGAATACAAAAACCCCAGCATCAACATCAAAGCCAATACAACCACCACTATTACCAACTCACCTATTCTTTAATGACCAACAGTAACAATAGTATGAACAAGATAAGCAACTCTAATCTAAAGTAAAAAAAAAAGAACAAAAAAAACAGTTGCATAAAATAATGTGGTACACTAATGTATTTTAAATGTTGAATCGAATGTCTTTGATCTTAAGTAAAATGAGGATTGACTTAAGACTAAACATCAACAATACAATTAACAATAACAATACAACCACTGCCACCACCAACATCTTCAACACTAAAACCAATACAACCAAACCACCATCACTACCAACCCAGCAGCTATTGAATAACCAACTAGTGAGATGGATAATAATATGAGCATGATAGCAATGTCAATTGCTACATATGTTGCATGTCAACACGTGTGTCTGTGAGAGTAGAGTGTGGAGTTTCAATATCTTAAGTCAGAGGTGCAAGGCTCATGGGCAAAGTGCCCATAAACCTGATAACCTTTCAGCTAACTGCAATTAAACAGTACTTCTTCACACCTCACCCTCTACCCATCTATCCACTCATTTCCATTCTTAAATCTATAGGAATAAGATAACAATGTTTTGGTATCACAAAACTGTTTTTCCCTAGTACTATTTTTTTCCTATATATTTGTTGTGGATAACTGTTGATCACTGCCACTGCTGGACTTATCTACAATACAAGATAATTGGAAAGAATGCATCAATTGGAACTGGAATAAGTAAGGAAAAAGGACCAGTAAAAGGATTACATTCAATATTAAACTTGAGGTTTTAGAAAGGTTTGATGCAGGAAAATATCAGCCACATTACCAAAGTATTGATGTTTGCAATGTCTACAGTGAGGACAGAATGGGACAGCAAAAAGAAAATTAAAGTTGACAAAAAGTTATTCTGTTAACTGCTCAGATTTTATTATTTCATGCATCTAATGTGATGCTTAAAATGGAACAGTTCTTATATGATTTGCAGAGAAAGGAAGGTGAAACTTCTAGTGACAAACTCGTTCTGGTTAGAAAAGGATGGTTTGAAAAGTTTTAGAAGTGCTTGAATTTGCACAGCATAAAAATGACTGGTGAAGCTGCCAGTGCTGATACTAAGGTTGCTATTAAATATCCTGAGCAGTTGAAAGAAATGATTGTTGAAGGGGACTACATACCAGAACAAGTATATATTGTTGAAACTGCACTTTTTTTTAGCTGTGAGAATTTTTATTTCTTGACAAGTGAAATCAACACCAGTATTTAAAGCTTCCAAAAATAATGTGACATTTCTGGAAGATGTAGTTGCTGTTATAAAACTAAAGCCCATATTTGTGCATCAATTTGAAGATCTAAGGGCTTTTAAGGGTCATGCAGAGTTTAATTTGCTTCTGATTTGGCATTCAAATAAGGCATGGATGACTCAGGGTGTCTTTGAAGACATTTTTTTTTTTTGTCCAGACATAATATTTACAACAAAGCATTGTTTGTTTTGACAATAAACTAAAGCGAGCTAATGAATTAAATGAGCTTTCTGATAATTTAAAGTTAGGATATATCATCAACAGTATGTCTTTTTTCAAGGTGTGATAGTTAACTTCGAGGCATATCTGACAACAACCCAAGAAAGCAGTTGACAGGGAGTATAAACTTATAGTTAGAGACTTCTGGAAGAAGTGCAACATCATGGATGCTGTGAATAGCATAACATGGAATGAAATAAAACCCTCAACATTGTTTCGAGAAAAATCCATGGCAACACATTATCACTTCATAACATGAAAATCAATGGGAAAATTTCACATAATTGGATTTTACATTATGGCAAGTTTTTCAGGAACACATTACTTTTGTAACATGGGTGAGTCATCATTGTTTAACATCTGCCTTCCATGCTGGCATGAGTTGGACAGGAGCAGGCCAGGCAGAAAACTGCAAAAAACTTCTGTCTGTTTTGGCAGAGTTTTTATGGCTGGATGCCCTTCCTAACATTTAATTCGCTAATACAAGTTAGAGTTAACATATTTAATTTAGGGGGCATTAAAAATTGAGTGAAAAATAATTATGCAGTGAGGAAAAGACATTAGCTCAAGGCTTAATATTATTTTAGTTGCTTCAGTAAGTATGGATGATTTGGGGGATGTTTTAGTCTTAGCATTGTCATGCATAAATATGAGATTCCTTAGAAGTCTTTGCTGAGACCCCCTTCAGTCATGACTGACCATGGGATTGCACCTAGAAAGTTACCCTCCCAGGCACAAGTCCCCGCAAGGTTGTTTATGGAAGACCAGTAGTCACCCATGCATACCAGTCTCCCCTCTCCATGACACCAGTGTTATCCAAGGGAAAGACAAAGGCCGATACAGTTTGGCACCTGTGACGTCGAAACTCATTTCTGCAGCTGAGTGAACTGGAGCAACGTGAAATAAAGTGTCTTGCTCAAGAACACAACACGCAGCCCGGTCATGATCGTAAGCTAGATGCTCTAACCACTGAGCTATGCGCCCTCACACATTGTTGTATTGTACAGTTTTTATTGAATGATCATATGAGCTGTAATGTGAAAGTTTGGACATGTAGTTTCTCTCCTCTCTGATCTATGTCTGTACATTTATAGTTTCTGGTGGCCACAGAAAAGACAGGCAAAGCCTTGACCTTGCCTGCTTTCAGCTTTAAGAAATGCCTGATAGGAGTGCTTGTGGGTGTTTTATTTCAGGACGTTAGTGCAACAAGGGTGTGGTCCTTATTATTGCCTAATACTGTATATGATGTATTGTTTTTGCTCGTGGTTTATGTTCCACACAAATATTTGCCCATTCTTTTTTTTTTCTGTAGCTTATTTTCTTTATCATTTCCTTATGTAGTTGTGTGATGTCGAGTTTTATTTATATGCAGCAATGCCTCAATATGTGAATTAATTTGTTCCTGGAGACTGCTTATCAAGTGAAAACTCATAAAGCAGTGTAATAATTTCCCATAGTGGCAATGTTATAAATCATAATTCATTCCCAGAAAAATATTTTACCAATAAAATTGATAATACTCAAAAATAAATAGCAATAAAACAACAGTAGAATGTAAAGACTATTTTGTGTAAAATTTTAAAAAATGTTAAGATCATTTATAATGAAAAAATGTCATTATAATCATTTTCTGAATCCCTTTCACTAGACTCGCGCACACCAGCAACTGTAGTTGTGATCACTGATTTACAAGAACTCATAGAAGAACTTGTAAATTCCTTTTTAAAAATCAAGTCTAAAGTTGTTTGCTTAGAAGGAGCCTTTTTTTTGCTCTCTATAAATTTCTTGGTAACATGAAGAAGCATTTGTTATGGTAGTAGAAACTTTTGCACTTTGTTCAAAATTCGGACCTTGTGTTTGAAAAATAAAACTCATAAAGCGAGTCTTCGTAAAGTGAGATATTACTCTTTTTACTCTTTTACTTGTTTCAGTCATTTGACTGTGGCCATGCTGGAGTACCGCCTTTAGTCGAGCAAATCGACCGCAGGACTTATTCTTTGGATGCCTAGTACTTATTCTATCGGTCTCTTTTGCCGAACCGCTAAGTTACGGGGATGTAAACACACCAGCATCAGTTGTCAAGCGATGTTGGGGGGACAAACACAGACACACAAACATATACACACACATACATACATATATATATATTTTCGAGTGAGATCGTTGCCAGTGCCACATGACTGGCTCTTGTGCGGGTGGCACATAAAAGACACCATTTCGAGCGTGGCCGTTGCCAGTATCGCCTGACTGGCCTTCGTGCAGGTGACACGTAAATGCACCTACTACACTCTGAGTGGTTGGCGTTAGAAAGGGCATCCAGCTGTAGAAACTCTGCCAAATTTAGATTGGAGCCTGGTGTTGCCATCCGGTTTCACCAGTCCTCAGTCAAATCGTCCAACCCATGCTAGCATGGAAAGCGGACGTTAAACGATGATGATGATGATGATGATATATATACACATATATACGACAGGCTTTTTTCAGTTTCCGTCTACCAAATCCACTCAGAAGGCTATGGTCGGTCCGAGTCTATAGTAGAGGACACTTGCCCAAAGTGCCACACAGTGGGATTGAACCCAGAACAGTGTGGTTGGTAAGCAAGCTACTTATCACACAGCCACTCCTTACTGTATTTTCTTTTTTGCTCCAGTTTACTCTTAGTCAAACACACATATAACCAGAGGTATGCCAACTTGACCGATATAAAAGACCACTTTATTCAAGTATATTTATTTTTAAGACAGGCTAAATCTGAAAATTTAGATGCTCATTATATCAGGTTGAGTGATTGCATAGAGGTTCATTCATTGGTTTCATTATTGATATGTATATATTATTGGTTAGAGATGGTGATATATAAAGGACAATTACTTCTATGCAGATGTTGCAGATTAGTTGTTACCAATGCCCTACACAGGTAGAAGTGTAATTATCCATTTAAAAATGTTTTTTCCTTTTCTTTTTATGGATATGTTGTAAATTTCTTTCTCCTTCAGCTTCCAGATATATTGAGACACGAAAGTGGAATTTATTTTAATCTCTGTATCTTAAGAAAAGTGCATGTGTGTATGGTTGCTTTTAAATGTTTTTTGTTAGATCTATATAGTTCTTTTTGAGCTTTTGTAGGGTATTAAGTGATGTTCCTAAAATTGCATTCTGGTGTTTGGTTTGGTTTGATGCATTCTACATTCTATCACTTTGTTATGATGGAATATTAGTAATTTTCTAGTTTTATTAAATACTGATTTCATGTTAACAGATTTGTGTTTTTCATTTTCCAAATATTCAAATTTTTCTTTGAAACTGAATCTTTTCAAAATGTTATTGTGGTAGAATGTCACAAATTGAATATGTCACTGTTGAAGAATAAATATGTTCTGCTTTTCTACTGCTATTACTCATTTTTTTTATTATTATTCTTAAGTTAGCATCAAGCAAGGTATCAGAAAAGGCTAGTTTAATGTCAGGTGTCATCTTAGTCCTTATATCAAAACATGGTGGTAAATAATCTAGAAATTATAAATTATTTTAACATTTTTTTCTCGGATAATTAGATATGAAAATATTATACCACATAAGATAAATTTAAGAAATTGAAAATCAAAAGAGAAGACATTCAAAAATTTTATATATATATATATATATATATATA
>NC_068982.1:167085708-167117249 GCF_001194135.2 Octopus bimaculoides
ATTCAAAAATTTATTTGGTTTTACATAATAAATATGTTATAAATATAGGCATTGCTTAGCAATGAATCTGTTAAAAAAAAAAAACAAAAAAAAACAGTTCTTGTTTTTGAAATGGAGTACAATAGACTTATGAAACAACAAACATGTAACTAGTCTGTTATAACATAATTCCATTTTCTGATATGAATGGAACTAGCAGGTGAATTTTCATTAAGGCTTTTTTTAGGATACAAATGAAAATATATATTTTCATTAAACCTTTACAAAATATGAGAAATGAATATATATATATATATATATACATATATATGTATGTATATATATATATATAAAACACTTATCATCTCTGTTTTACTGCTTACTTCTCTGTACTTGCATGGGTTAGATGAGATTTGGTGAAGCAGAATTTTCTGTGGTTGAATGCTCTTCCTATTGCCGACCTTTAAGCGTTTCCAAGTGAAGTAATATTTCCCACCAAGTCTGGACAAGTTTACTCAGAATATTGCAAGGAAACATCACCATTTTTATTATAACTAAACCTACTTACAATTATCACACAATAATTGAGACAAGGACACACACACACACACAGAGCAAAGGTAAAAAAGGACAAAAACAAGCCAAGATAAATTCACAATCAAAAAGTATTAGTTTGATGTTCATACAAGAGAAAATAGTTGTTTTAATATTTTGGATCCAGTTGAAAAGATGAAGAAAAAAAGAAAAAACTGGACAGTGCAATCCTAGCAAAAATGCCTTGTAAACTTAATGTACATGCTGGTTTCTAACTGACTGGAAGTTGTTTGGTGAACTAATGAGATATTACAAGACAGGAGAACAAATGCAAAGAGAAGCATGTGCGTGCAATATGTGTTATAGATATATATTCAGCCTCTTTAATACTTTCTCATCCCTCTTATCATTTGTACCACTATCAACCATGCCTCTGACACCCATATCTCTATTATCAGTGCCTTTATCACTCATCTCTCAATCACTGTCTTCTTTTCACTCTCACTCTGCCATGCTGTTGGTATGACCAAGGATGGCAGTGAATCTCTTCTGTACACTGAACATTGCTTCCAGTGTTACTAAGGACGTCACAGGACCTGTCTGACCTCTCCCCAATGCTATTACTACCTCTCTCATCACCTTAGCTTTCTTAAGTCTTTATTGTCCACAAGGGGCTAAACACAGAGGGGACAAACAAGGACAAACAAACGAATTAGGTCGATTACATCGACCCCAGTGCGTAACTGGTACTTAATTTATCGACCCTGAAAGGATGAAAGGCAAAGTCGACCTCGGTGGAATTTGAACTCAGAACGTAGCGGCAGACGAAATACCACTAAGCATTTCGCCCGGCATGCTAACGTTTCTGCCAGCTCGCCTTAGCTTTCTTGCCCATCTCAAAGCCAACCTGATGAGGCCCCTCATTCTTGAGAGGCCTCATCAGATTGGCAAGTACTCCTTCTGTACTCCCCTAGCTGTCAATATTGACAACTATCATTTACTTTCACTGAATTCATCCTCCTCAAATGTCAGATACAGTGATGGCAATAAATAGAGACAGTTCGGGCAATTTATGCAGCATTGAAACAGAAACCACAGAGGAGTGAAAAACATTTTTAAATCAAAAAAGAAAAAAGAAAAACAGCTAAAATTACCATCAATCAAAGTAAACAAAGATACTTATGGAATGAACTTAACATGTCAAATAGAATGGCTGGTAATAAAGTGCAATGGTAGAATCTAGCTGTTCAATCTGTTGATAAAGAATTAACTACCTAAACCAGCTTTGACATTCTGAATTTTTTCAGAGATAACTATATTTCAAAATAAACGATAGTAGTATTCAGCTAATTTTAAAAATTTTTGTTGTTTAATCAAATGTCAAATGCAATAGTTAATTCCAAGATATTAAATTCTCAGCTAATGCACACTAAAGTGAGCGGTCCTCTGGTAAAGAGAGTCGATTGGTTTGTCTACATGAAGACAAAATGAATTTACGACTTTTTGCCCTCAAGTGATTTCAGTTGTATTTACTGTTGAATCATTACAATTAGATTCAAATATGTCTTTCAGCCACTGATATAAATTACTTTCTGTATTTTTTGAGGCATCTGTAACATTTTCAATAGATTCAGGAATAAGCAGTGAACCTAATTTTAGCTCTGAATAAAGCCTGGTACGAATTTGTAGATAAACACATGACATCTCTTTCTTATTCTTGCAAGATAACCCGGCATCTGAGAAGAAAAAATATATAATAAAATTAATGGAAACATCTTAATACACACACACACACACACACACACACACACACACACACACACACATACATTCTATATTTATGATACATACCATATATTTTCCATGTATATGAGTCAATGAGCAACCTTTTATGAAGTCACTTCACCTGTGAAAACCAACATTGTGAGCTTACATTTCATTCCATGTCTTCACTGCTATGATTTTTTGAATAAGTAACAAGCTTTGAATCCTAAATTCCAAGATATCGTTCCTCTCAGTATGTGATAGGCTACTTTTGCCATAGATTTGCTCAAGCTAAGCTGACAGGAGCTATATATTACAGCGACATTAATGATGAGAATGACTGACATCAGTGTTAGCAGTTTTAACATTATCAACATCAACAATTAATGTCCATTTTCCACACTGGCATGGGTTGGATGGCTTGACAGGAACTGACAAGACCAGGGGCAGAGTACCAGGTCCCATAGTCTGTTTTGACTTGGTTTCTACAGCTGGGTGCCTGCCTAATGCTGGCCACTTTACAAAAAGTATTGGGTGGTTTTTATGTGACACCATCACCAGTGTTTTTTACATGGCACCAGCACCCACACCAATGCTTTTTATGTGGCAATATACAAAGAACTAATAGAACATGTGGTTAAAGTAATGATAGATAAAACAAACTTCAGTTTTAAGACATTCGTCCCAAAAAGGTAAACAAATCAAAATTAATGACCGGAAGATGATTTATAAATAACTAAATTTTTAAAAACCTGTTTTATCTGATTAAACATGAGAAATGGAAAAAAAAAAGAGTGAAAGAAAAAGAAAAAAAAACCTTTAGAAATACTCACGTAAATCAGACATCTTCCCTGAAACCAGCTTTCGCAGAATTTGGTCTGCTTGATGTAAAGTGCTAATGGAACATTTAACACGACTTATCTGCCGAAGTTCCAGGTTATCTGAAAGTGGTGCTGCTTTGTTTTGCCTGGCATTGTCAACCAAAGCCAACACATCATCTCTGGATGAAAAAAGAAGCGAGAATAGGAGAGGGATAATTATTTTTATAGAGAGAAGATAAGTGAGATATTAGCAAAAAAAAAAAATAAATAAATAAATCAATAAGTAATCACTTTTTATTCATTTAACAATGAGTGATGCTAACAGAATTATTTTTAAATCTGGAATACTCTTAATCACATATGATTGTATCACAAAATCAAATCTTGCATAAGTCATTGATCCAAGCAAGATATCTTGCTTACTTTGTCTATTTGTACAGTCAGGTGATTACAGTTAGAGACTATATTAAGCTTTAACTTGTTAGAATTCACAGGTAAATATTATATAAAAAAAAAACATATGTAAAAACTTTCAAAGAGTATTAATGCCTTTGGTGCTCAACACCAGTTTCATAAAGTTAAACAGATAAGGGATAAATATCTCTCTTTCAAAATATCACACAAAATGCTTGCAGTTGTTGCAGAGCTCCAGGTTATTCTTGATCAAGCAGAGCTATGTTCAAAAGCATTCTAGATTGGGTTTTTTCTCTCTTTTAATGGGATGTTTAAGACTATATTATTAAATGCGTTCTCATCTTTTTAGAGACGCTTAGAGGAGATTTGGCTGTTCTTTCTAGCAGGTTGAGTGACCATGTAAAGACCTCCACTGGCTAAGAATGCTTGCAATATATTTTAACCCAATAATATATTTACAAATGTTCAAATATGTAGCTGACACACATATGACACATCAGATATCAACTTACAAACAACAAATAGTCTGGTCCTTGATGTACAAAGAATGAACTTCCCAGTTTCTTTCAGATGGTGATGGTGGTTCTAACTTTGATGCCATTGTGTGAATCACTTCCTCAGGTATGGGGTTTGGCCGATGATTGTTCCTTTTCAATGCCAGTTCTATGTTGCATTCAAGATAAACTTGACAAAACCCAATACTGTCTAAAACAAGAGAAAATGAATAATACTTCATTTTATTTTTACCGTTTTAAATCAGTTTTTCTGAAGGGTGAGGTTTATATTAGAGCATTTTACAGCTCGATGTTTTACCTATCACTAACTATTCAACCATGACATTGGAGTAGTACTTGTTTACCTTCCTAACATAGATAGCTATAATAATACTAAAAGACCATGATCAAAAAGAAGAGAAAGGCAGAGACGGTCACAAGGGAAGAAAAGAAAAGTAATCATTGACATCATTTTCAGTATTATAGCTGTTTGTTCTTTCCTCACAGTGACATGGACTGGGGATGGCTGAAATAATAGAGCAGTGAACAATAAGACAACTGTAAGATCAGTAAATCATTTGTTGAACTTCTGTTGATTTAGATATGTAACCTAGCTTTGATTTCTAATAGGAGCTACTTCACTCCACTGGAGTCATTGTACACATTTTTTCCATCATGCTCTTCAGGTGTTTACTCAGCTCAATGTGTTATTATGGCAAGCCAGTAGGCTCATGAACAGACAAATTCATGCATTTTAAAAACAGATTCTCTCAGACAATTGAAACTGATGTTCTGATTGAATATCTAACAACTGGTGTTGGTGGTGGCAAGGAATTGAAGGTTGGAAAGGAATTCCAGGGGATTACATTTCTGGGTAAGAAGGACTGGGTGAACTGTTCAGTACATAGTCTAGAAGGTAAGAGACAATAAGAGTGTTGGAAGGAGGAAAGGTGAGTGGAAAAGTGAGTGTGAGTAGTATATAGCTAACTAGTTGAGAGGTATGGGAATCATTGGAAGAAACAGTCTTCAAACTAGAGATTGTAAGCACATTAATGAATGAATCATTGTCAATCAGTCAAATGTCTTTCTTTGAAATGTGGTTTAGGGTAACTGTGTTTAGGATGGCTGTGCAACAGCAGCACTAGCTGTGAGAAATACTCCAGTGTGGCTCTTACTTGAGGTCAGAAACTGATCAAGGATTAAGTATTTCCTGACTCAGTTTTATGATGTAGATTTACATGTGGGGCTGTCACATGTCATTGTTAGAAATTGTGTGGCATTTTGAGGGCTTTTACTGTGCATAGTACATGACAATGAGATGAAAATGGCCAGGAACAATATACCCAGGGATGTTTGTGACATGTAAACTTAACAGTAAAGTGAGCACTAGCAAACTTGATGTAGTAAGCTAAGAGATTGTAATTGATTAAAATGTCTTATTACATCCAATATATTTATGTCTACTTTATGAATGAGATGAAAAGTTGATGGCTTATATCTTATCACAATTATAACATTGTTTCTGCAGTCAAAATGCTTAATGCACAACAGCTGAGGTTCACTTAGTTTCAAGTAAGTTGTTGCTGACTAAAGTCAACCCTGATCAGAGAGATTAACAGTCAAAGTTGTCCCAGCTATGAGTATCCTGTCTTTTTTCAGGAATTGAGTACCCAGGGTTACATTATCTAATGTATCATCTTGTAAGCACAGTTACCTCCCTTGACAGTGGGTTAAAACAAGCTTGTGCTAGATGGCACAAGTAGAGGGGGGGATTCTGACACGAGGTCTTGCGTCTTCTTTTGGTATCTGGATGTCTGAGAGCAAAGATATGACCTAGTTGGCTCTCTTACAACACACGCC
This sequence comes from Octopus bimaculoides, assembly GCF_001194135.2. Taxonomy (NCBI): domain Eukaryota; kingdom Metazoa; phylum Mollusca; class Cephalopoda; order Octopoda; family Octopodidae; genus Octopus; species Octopus bimaculoides. The sequence goes on from NC_068982.1 coordinate 167,091,575, forward strand.
AACTAGCAGACATGAGGTAGTACACAGAAGATGAACATGGCCTTCATTCATCAAACTCTTTCCTTTATTATTCAATTGTATATGTTTGAGACCTCTAGTAAAGGTATTTAAAGTGATAGCCTTGTTATATGAATTCATTGTACCGTGTTCCTTTATCAAGTGATATTACAGCCTTCTGAACAGAGTCCTCATCAGATGGCTTCAAGACCATTTTGGATGATGATGTTCTCAGGTTGTGAAGCCATCTAAAATCTTTTAGAACTGTAGAATGTGCTTTAAAGATTTGTTTTCTATCTCTAGTAAGATGAGCAATGAGAGAGACAGAGTATCTCTCAAGTTCTAAGTCGATTTTTCTTTTCTCTTTTTATAACACCAGGTCAGTTCTGATGAAATAGACCTATGATTAAAAGCATCCTAGCTACGACCATCCTGGTTTTAAAGAATACATTATCTAATGTGACATTGCTGTGATGGCAGAGTAAAATATTAGGGAAATTTAGGTGCTATTTCTAGCAGGTTGTTTGTAGGATATTACAATTAACTTCTTTAAAGAAGCCTAACATTGTAAAAGAGAAAAATGTTTCATTGGCTTGTGGTGCAGAATTCCTATCTTCTCATGGGAATTTACCAGTGATAGAGTATGTTATCCAGAGAAGGAATTCTGTCAAGTAAACTCCTAAATTAAAGGAAACAGTTAAGAATCTGTGTTGGTTTAAGTTAATGAGACTAAATGGAAGATTCAGGTTCAACTTAGCAAGATTGACATGGCTAAACTATGTATAGGTTGCACACTTTCTAATGAATAAAAGGGAGATTGAGCCTTAACATCTGTAACTTTGGACTTTACAAGTATTGACAATGTTTATTCTAATCTTTTCTTATAAGGAAGTGCATGACTCAATCACCTATACACAATCTGACCTGTTAGTCTTGCTAAGTTGATTATCAGCCCTCCTTTTGATCTCTTTAATTTAAATCAATGACCTGGCATCCGTGCTAGTAGAGCGCAAAGGGCACCATCCAAGCGTGACCGTTGCCAGAGCAGCTGATTGGCTTCCGTGCCGGTAGCATGTAAAAAGCACCATTCAAGCGTGATCATTATCAGCGTCACCTTACTGGCACTTGTGCCAGTGACACATGAAAAAATATTCGAGCGAGGTCGTTACCAGTGCCACTGGATTGGCTCCTGTGCAGGTGGCACGTAAAAAACACCATTTGAGCATGACTGCTGCCAGTACCACCTGACTGGCCCTTGTACCAGTGGCATGTAAAAGTACCCACTACACTCTAGGAGTGGTTGGTGTTAGGAAGGGCATCCAGCTGTAGAAACTCTGCCAGATCAGATTGGAGCCTGGTGCAGCCATTTGGTTCGCCAGTCCTCAGCCAAATTGTCCAACCCATGCCAGCATGGAAAGCGAACGTTAAATGATGATGGTGATGACTCTGTAGCATATTTTACCTTATATTTCAACTAAACTATATAGAACTCTCTCTTTTCTTCCTTGATAAGGGCCTGCATTTTGCTTTCCTCATAGTAATAATATTTATTGTAACTACCCCAGCATTTCTTGTAAAATTTGAATTATCTCTTAAATGAAAAGACAGACAACACATAACTGAAATGAATGGATGATAAAGCAGACTTGTCCAAATTAAGGCACTGATTATGCTAATTTTATTTGGTTTCATCTTCATTTCTTTGAAGGCTTTGTTTACATACATTATTCATACATATACATATATTTGCTATCAGAAACCTAAAATATTTTCAGTGACATTAGTAGCTAAGATCCATTATAGACTGAGAACTATTATGTAAATAAATTATATTAATACATTATGAGTTATAGACACCTTATATTTGGTATGTCTAATAGGTTGTTCATATTTACAGATTCTTATAACTATAAATAAATTATATATTAGCTGTACTGAAAGTGGACCACTTTCAGTACTGCTAGTAGAATTTTTTTGATTATAGGTATAAGGCCTGGAATTTTGGGTGAGTGACTAGTTGATTACATTAACCCCAGTGCTTCTGGTATTTATTTCATCAAACCTGAAATGATGAATGGCAAAGTCGACCTTGATAGAATTTGAACACAGAACATGAAGACCGACAAAATTCCACAAGACATTTTGTCTGGCATGCTACCAATTCTGCCAGCTTGCCATCATAATTTATTTTATTTGCTATTAGAGTGATGGGTGATGGGGGCAGGCAATACAAAGACAAAGTGTGGGGATGTACATAGAATGAAATGATTTAAGAAAGGAAAACAGTATACAAGGTATAAAGTACTAACAAAAATAAATGCAAATATAAATGGTAGGTGGGGGGGGGGCAGCATTTCTAATTAAGGTACAAGGCTAGCAATTTTGACGGGAGGGGATTAATCAATACCAACAACCCCAGTACTTGACTTGTACTTTATTTTTATTGAGCCTGAAAGGATGAAAAGCAAAGTTGACCTCAGTGGGATTTGAACTCAGAAAATAAAGATCTGCAAGAAACATCACAAAGCATTTTGTTTGATGTTCTAAGGATTCTGCCAATCTACTGTCATAATGATGAGAAGATGAGGATGATAATGACCATAATTCCTAATATGGACACAAGGCCTCAATATTTTTAGGGGATGGTTGTAGTCAGTCGTATTATTCCCCAAACATGGTTGACATTTTTTGGGGGTTTTTTTTTATCATGCCCAGGGAGATGAAATACAAAGTTGGCTCCAATGGGATTTGAACACAGAGTTGAGATGAACATAACAAAATATTGTAAGACATTTAGTCAAGCCCTAACTACTCTTCCACCTCACCATAGTAGTAGTAGTAGTAGTAGTAGTAGTAGTAGTAGTAGTAGTAGAAAAACAACAATAATATATCAAAGTCAATTCAGTCAACATTCTATCTCTTTCTACAAATAAAAATTGGCACTGAGCCATGTGCAGTCAAAAGAAATCAATCTTTAATGGAATATGAGGTTAGTATCGGTGGTCAAAATATCTCTTACTACTTTCATGATATTAAACAATGCTGTCATGTAAATTTGCCCAAACCATGTCATTGAGTGGCAAGAGGAAACATTAAAATGCTGTTAACCAAAATGAAAAGAGAAAAGAACAAAGGAAGTGGAGAAGCTGTTGCTGTTGTTATTTACCTTCAGGTTGGACTTGATTAAGTAGAACAATGATGAAAGGTGTTTCAAGTGCCATTATCCAGTTTTTTTTTTTTGTTTTTGTTTTCATTGCAGAATTGCAGACATACTATACTTGTGACTACATTATCCAATGTATCTTTATTTTTAAATTAAAAAATGATAAAGCAAGGTTTTAAGAAGTTTTAGCTGCTATTTCTAGCAGACCATGCAAATGTGTAGACACTTCATAATTAACATGGTGCTTAGAAAGAGAGGATAAAAATAAACCCTCAGTACAGAAGATAAGTTTGGTAAGTTTGATAGAGTCCTGGAAAAGAAAATTACTAACCAATCAGACCTATGAGCAAACACAGGTTAGCCATAACCAGCACATATTTTTGCATATCTAGGGCTTTGAATTTAAAGGAATTTGTCTGGTATCTCTATGAAGTTGAATACCCATATACAGAATGAGAGCAGGTTCACAAAGATATGGTTTGGGCAACATGTCCTTAAAAGAAAAGAATTGGTTGTGAAACATTAGGAAATGAAAACTTAGATGATAATAATAATAATGAAATTATTGTGTATAGTGCTCAGGTGCACTACAACTATTCAAAGGTTCATGTGCAGTACATAGAATTATGTACAAAAGTCAGGAAAGTGAACAGTGTATGAGTCATGATATACATGTGTGCATGCATATGGAGTAGGGGATATCAGGTGTAGTGTAGGCGAATTTCAGGAAACATGGAGGTTTTAAAGGATGCAATGTCACGACAACTAACAACTGATGCAAGTAGTTTGTTCCATGCTTCAGCAACTCTGAGTGTGAAAAAATGTTTCTGAACGTCATGGGAGCTGTGCTGTTTCCTAACTTTGTAGGCATACCCACGTGTGTTAGACACATGGAGCTCAAAAAGGTGCTCAAGGTGGTTGTTGGTATGATGGTTAATAAATTTGTGGGTGTTTAGCAAGTCAGTTGGCAGACATCAGAGCTTCAACATATCTATGCCCAGGGAAGCAAGGCGTTCAGATAGCAGAAGGTTTGGTTTGTTTTTTGGTAGATGTAATGTGTGTGTGTGTGTGTGTGTGTGTGTGTGTGTGTGTGTGTGTGTGTGTGTGTGTGTGTGTGTGTGTGTGTGTGTGTGTGTGTGTATGTGTGAATGAGAGAGGAGAGAGAGAGAGAGAGAAGGAGGAAGAAAATTGACACTACACAGTGAGTTATTGTCTAATAAAGTAAGATACATTTACACTTCTAGAGAATATTTACAGTATTAAAGTTTTAAAACAGGCAAGCATTAGAGACAGGAAGAGAAAATAACACCTTGATAATTAGTTTATATCTAACACATGCTAACATGCAAAAACAGTTGTAAAACAAAAAAACAACTTTCGTCTGAAGGAAGTAAATCAACAAGAGTTGTAGCAGATACAGATAGGATAAAAGAAAGCAACCTCTTAGATATGGGTTAAAAAATGATAGGTTGTAATAAAATAAGCATCTCTATTCAATGGAATACCACATAGAAAATAAAATATAAAGAAAAGCAGAGATTCAATAAATTTATTATTATCATTATTTTTTTTTTTCTATGCTAGCATGAGTAGAATGGTTTTCTATAAATTTGGATATCTGCATATTTTCTGATCAATATTTTTTTTTTAACAACTAGCTATTCTTGTTTTCTTACTGACAACCATTTACTTTTAAAATAAGAGACCACCACCATAGCAGCCCTACAAAGTAAAGAACAGTTATGTACCTTGCTCAAGATCACAACAATATAGTAAAGTTTAAATTTAGTCAGTTAAGAGATCGGAATCTATAAGTTATTCATAACAAGCATAGACTAATTTATATCACTTCAATGATGAAGAGTTACAAAAATTGTGTGATACTTACACTTTCTGGCTAACTGATAGAAAGGATATCGCATTCCTTGATAATACATGTTATCATCTATGATAACCAACAAGTGAAATTCTTCTTTTTTCATGTCCTGCATAAAGCTATTGTTTATTTTAGTCCATAGATCAGGGCACACATTAACAGGTATTTCTGCTTTAACATTTGGGAAAATTTTGAGAATATTCTCAACACAACATACTATATCTTCCCGATATTTCTTCCAATTTGCAGCTCCCTGTAATGAAGAAATAATCATAATTTGAAACATAAAAGGAATAAAGTGACAACCTAGAGCAGTGCTTTTCAATCTTTTAGAGGTGGCAAACATGCTTTTATTTCTCTAAAAAGGAGGAATACCTTATAAACATACTTTTTAAAAATCTAAATACTGTACAGCCATTAAATAATATGTACTAATGATGAAAATAGGCAGTCAATCTTTAACTTAAACCTGAAAATTGTGAAACTCATGGCCTATAATTATTATGTAACTACCACTAAAACCATCATTTTAATGTAGTGTGTCAAGAGTAAATGAACTTGGTGGAGTTCATCTTACCTCAAGCTGTGAATAACAGATAGAAGTGACTCACCAGGAATCAAACAAGCTCAGTTTACTGGAAGCTTACCAGTATTCCAGAGTGTTTACACCCAACACATATCATCATCATTTAATATCCATTTTCCATGCTGCATGGCTGGATGACTTGACAGGAGATGGCAAGACAGAGGACTGTGCCAAGCTCTGCTGTCTTCTTTGGCATGGTTTCTAAGATTAGATGCCCTTCCTAATGCCAATCATTTTACAGTGTGTACAGGTTGCATTTTATGTGGCACCAGCAAGAACATCAAGCAACTTGCAAGACAAGACCCCACAACTGAGTGGGGGATAGTATTGAGGAAGATTGTGTGTGTGTGTGTGTGTGTGTGTGTAATGTTCTTTTAGTAGTTTCCATCACAAGCCTATGGCTAAGCTGGAGTCCCGCTCTCAAATGCACCAGTATTTTGTCTGGTATTTATTTTCTTGATCTTGTATGGTATGAAAGACAAATCATTCTTGGCATGAAGGAGGATAACTCAGTCAGAATATAGCAAGATACTTTGTCTGATGCTATTTTGTTTACCAAATGTTGATATATATATATACACACATACACAGACACACACACATGTATGTATTTATGTATGTACGCATGCATGCATACATATGTGTGTGAGTGTGTGCATGCATGATGAGTTTCTGCAGTTTCTGTACACCTAATACCATTCACAGGGCTATGGTAGAAGATTCTCTCGGTTAACACAGAAGTATTGTCCTCAGAACCATGAGGTTGTACAGCAAACTTCTTAGCCACACAGCCATGCCTGTGCATTACAGTATATTGTTTTTATATTGTCCGTTTATGATGAACAGTATACTTCAGTGGACCCCATTAGTAAGAAAGACTAAGAAATTTTTGTAGGAAAAGACATAAAAAGCAAAGCTGTGACATTCATATCTTTTCTAAGTGGAGAAGAAAAAGTGTCTTCAACTTAATCATGTAGACGTTTCAATATCTGGAGCGCTGCACCCACCAAAACACATTTTAGGTCAGCAAAATAAAGAAAGTTAAGCACTGAACAGGCAACAGTTTACAGCCACTGTTTTGTTGATAAGCTGTCTCCTCCTTCCAAAATTTCTACTGAAGCTACAGAGCCTCTCTATAGTTGTCCCTCCTCTAGAAATAGCAGCAAACTCTCCCTACAATGAACCCCTGATGTCTGAAATAAGGACGAATACATTGGACAGTGATATTCAAAAAGGGTGGGAAGGACATGACTGAAATCTCTTTGATTGTATGTCTGCTCAGTCGGGGCTGAGGCATAGGACTAAACAACTACATCATTATCATCTCACAACCATCACTGCCACCACCATCAACCACTACAACTACAGCAGTCTTTGCCAGTTTGATAGACATTTGCTTTAAATTGCGTATCCAATATATTTTTACCAATCCTTCTTTTTCTAAATTTGCAACACTTTAGAATTTCCTTCCTGCCTGTGTTTTCATTCCTTGAGCCTACAAGAGAACCTCTACATGACCACTCAATTTTCATGAAATAATAGTCACTCCTCTTTTAAATCATGCCCTATTTCCCTAAAAAAAAAAAAAAAAAAAAAAAAAAAAAAAAAAAAGAAAGAAAGAAAAAGGAAAACACGTAGAAGACATATATGTAATCCTACATATATGGGAATGGCTGGAAAATATTTGACCATGAATCAAGATTATTTAGTGGTAATCTGGGGCTAAAGAACAGTTTGTCATGCTTGTATCATCCAGTCATACATTGGTACTTCACTAAGAGAGTACCCCAGTATTTGACTGATACTTATTTGAAGGATGAAAGATAAAGTCAACTCAGGCAGAATTGTATTCAAAAGAGTGCAGCTACCTCAAGGCATTTTGTCTGACAGCCTAACCTAATGATTCTACCAGCTTACCACTCTAACAACAACAATAACATTTTTCTAATTCTCTGATATCCCAGAGGAGACTTCTTGAACTACATAGTAATTTCTTAGATTGGCACATCACCAAAAATTGTTGGGGAGAGTATAAGAATCTCTCCTGGCAAAAGGACAACCTTAACACAATGGCCTATCTCTTTAGAGCCAGAAAATACTTCAGCCCTCAACAATTGTTAACACTTTCTATAAAGTTGAAAACCGGCCCCAAATGTAATATCGCTTCCACACTTAGAATGATGTCGCTGCTATGCATACAGACTGCATCCAGAAGAGGGCCACTTGACTTATTGGCATTAAATCACTAATAGCTTCTGACTCATAAATGCTCATCTGTTCTCTTTTCATAACTATAATGGTCCCTATTCCTCTGAACTACTGGTTTTGTACCTACACTTGTCTCTTTCCCTCTCTCATCACTCTTACTGCACACCCCACCACTAACCATCATGCCCAGGCCTTCCTTCCCAGATCATCTTTCCTATGGAAACTTCTCTCTGCAGGTGTTGATCTGTAACAGTTTAAACATGACATTAATAGCATCAAGCTCTTTGGTCTCAGAGATCATAGACACTGCCTCTTCTTGCAGACTCAGCAAGTAACATGTATATATATTTTAGTTAAACTTATTGACCCCAGTAACATTTTTTTTATAAAGCCTGGTATTTATTCTATTGGTTTCTTTTGCTGAACCACTAAGTTAGGAGGATTGTAAACACACCAACACCAGTTGCCAAGTGGTGGTGGGAGACAAACACATATATAAACACACACACACACACAACAGGTACTTTTGCAATCAAACCATAATAGATAAACGTCAAACCTTGCAGTATTTAAATTCCCTAAACACTGAAAGGTATTTTGTCAGGTGCTCCGTTGCGGAGCACCTGACAAAATGGATATATCAGTAGTTTCAGTTACATAATGAAGGTTCATGAATGTGAATGTGTGTGAGCATTAGAATATGGCACCTGAGGAGGGTTAGAGAATACACAAATAAAAATAATGATTGGAGAAAGTCAATATAATTGCCTTAACAAATTTATATTATCACTTTGGTCATATTGCCTGTATATCAGATATCATTTCGTGATCTTTATATGTCTTTGACAAAAAAGATTTAATTCTTGCTCGGTCAGTCCTAATTATGCAATACAGTAGCAATGTCAATATATAAATAAAATTTATTTCATTAATTTGCTGTCTTACAAGTGTAGGTTTGAAAGAAATGATCTCAGTAAGTTTGGGAGACTCTACAAAGAATAGTTTATCTAATGTACAGAGACATCAAGATTTAAAATTTTTACCTGTTGCACTAAGTTAGGCTTTTCTGTCAGGATAGCAGTAATATTGTCTGGCATTAAGTCATCATATGAAAGATGAACAACATGATAGATGCTGTTGAACTCTGGTGATGCTTTCAGTCTTTTAGCCAAAGTTGTTTTACCACAGGCAGGCAGACCACAAAGAATTAGTAAGCACATATCCATGTTCATGGGCTAAGACCTGGTATAATGAAATAACAACAACAGTAAAACAATAACAACAACAATAACATGAGCATTAAATTTTGGCATAAGGCCAGCAATTTTAGGGGGAGTAAGTTGATTATATTGACCTCAGTATTCAAACTTTGTCTAGGGTACAGTAGTGACTTAATAGGGGTAGGCAAATTCTGGAAGGACAGCTGTTGTCATAACACACATTTTGAAGTATTAAACTTTATTTTATATACTGTATATTAGTCAAGCCTGATATATATTAGTCAATCAGTCTGCCTCTTTTTCTTATGTTATGGATTGGTAGTTTGTGGTGTTAGGAAGGGCATCCAGCTGTAGAAACTCTGCCAAATCAGACTGGAGCCTGGTGTTGCCATCCGGTTTCACCAGTCCTCAGTCAAATCGTCCAACCCATGCTAGCATGGAAAGCGGACGTTAAACGATGATGATGATGATGATGATGATAACCTTTCTAAGGTCATTAACAGTGTTGGTAGAAAAGTAAGTTGAAATGATACTGAAAAATGCAGTTTAGAATTTTTGTCCAAATACTTTGGGTATATTTATTTCGTTCTAATACATATATACATGTATGGTTTCTTTCAAGTTTTCTAATTCTCTCTTTAGTCCATTTAGTCATTTTGTTAAGGAGCTAGATATCAGACAAAGGAGTTTGTTCAGAGACAGCTACATGGTCCAGGTTCTCATTGTCATAAGTAGAAAAATTCCCAACTTGTTTGAAGACAAATCCTGATAATCAGATGCAGGAATCCTTGTTTTAAGTATGCATTCTATGCATCTGATTCAATGAAGACCTTTTCCCAGCTGATACCTGGAAAGTTAAAGCTCTCTGTCATTATGATATTAGGAACCATGGCTTCCTTCAAATCACTTGATGAACCATTGATGAGATTCTGACTAGGAAATTTGGAGTAGCATACAGTCTCAAAGTGTTGCTTGTCAATCCTTATACCAACAAATACAAATTCATCCTCTTTACTGCTACTTTCATGAGTAACTGTGACATTTTAACTTTCCTTTTATACTAATCAATACCCCCACCTCCACATGTATTATAGTTTTGAGATAAAAGATGAACTCTTGGATAATATTGGTTTCAAATTTTGGTACAGGGCCAGAGAAAGACAGACGAAATGCTGCTAAGCATTTTGCCCATCATGCTAACAATTCTGCCAGCCCGCTGTTTTCACTCTTGGATAATATTGTTAACCAAACTATCAGCATCACAGTGTCTTCCTGGCAGAATGATTACTGAAGATGTGTGCTAAACTAGTGATGTTAAGATATATATTTTATTGCATTGAGTTTCATCTGACTATTGAATGATTTCACCAAATATTTTGTGGGATGTTGCAATTGATAAGGTTAATTCCATTACTCGACAGGTACATATAGTCCAACCCATACCAGCATGGAAAAGGGACATTAAACAACTATGCTAATGATGATATTTTATCTACCCTAGAAGGAAGAAAAACAGATAAATATCACTTCAATAGGATTTTAATATAAAAATGTAAATCTGAGGTTTATTGTTTAGCACTCTACCAATTCTCACTCTTACCATCTTAATGGAAACAATAATTTCTAACTTAGGCCAAAGCTATATTTTGGGGGATGGTACTGACCTCAGTACTTGACTGATATCTTATTTTATCAATCTAAGAATGATGAAAATAAAGTCAACCCAACCATACATAATGATGTCATGGGAAACCAAAAAAAAAAAAAATGCAGAGATGACTGTTCTATAAAAAAAAAAAGGACCATCAGCAAAGTAATGGGGAAAAGTTAAATCATATTTAACTAGAAAAATGTAACACTTGAGCATATGATCTTTAAAGACATAAAATAAATAGTACACTGAAAACTAATTCAAATATAAATGTTGCTGCTTTTATAACATCATAAAGAAAATATAAACAGAAATCAAAATAAGAGAAAGCCAATGCAAAAACAAAGGCCATTAAATTTTCATAAATAAACAATAATGCTTTAAATTAGTTTTAGTCTTAGGTCCTCCTGTGCCGTGTGGCACATTGGGTGGCAAGAGATGCCAAGATATTGTAAGAACAGTATGTATAAGAAGTATGAAGGACTCCTTAAAGTTATTTGACTGCTTTATCCAGATTTTTGCTTCTAACAATGCACAAAAAAAAACTTTCTTTTTCCCAATGGTTGAAAAGACTTGTGGCATAACTATGAGACGTAATTCCACAGCAAGACTACATATCAACACCATTAATTTAGTGCCCTTTTCCCATGCTTTTATGGGTCAGAAAAAATTTATCGAAGCTGATTTTTATAGCCAGATACCTCTTCCTATCACTAACCCTCATTTGTTTCTAAGCAAAGTAATACTGGCCACTAAGTTACCCATTAGTACTAACAACTGAGAGATTCTCAAGAATGTTTCTAGATACCGGAAATATTCTGGCCACTATGGCTTTGTTGTGGTGTGCATAAAAACCCCAATAATCTGAAGGTGCCATCTTTGCTGCAGTCCATTACCAGGACCACTGACTAACTATCCTGATTCAAAAAGAACATCCATACCTCAAGATTCACTCGTTTCTGAAACAATATTGCATCTCATTTGATTCAAATCAGATGTTAATAAGTGTGACAAAAATCTTGGTCATGCTGTTGGCTACTGCAGTCTATATCTTAATCACCCAAGGATGTTATGCAAGCAACCTTGCATCCAGGTCAACCCAAGACATGTAGATGTATACACCCTACTTTTCGTAGGTTGTATAAATGTACATTTCACTGCTGTAATTTACACACTCCTTTAAATTACTGGTTGTGTTTTTGGTTTGTATTCTTTTTCTACAAGTTTTCTATTTCTGATATCCTTTTGGTTTTAAGAATGAATCTCGTTAAATTTGCTTCACTAACAGAATCCAAAGTTGCTTTAATACCAAGGTTATGTCATCTCTCTAGACCTGTGTTTGTTGTGGTAGCATCGTTATTGCAGTTTTCTTATTATTAACAACAAAAATATAAAAAATATAAGAATAAAAACATTATTAAAGCTAAAAACATTCAGAATACAAATCATTAAGACAGACCTATCTGCATTCAAAACCAAAGTAAACAAAACTCAACAAAATCAAATCACAGCATATCTACCAGATCCTGACCAACAAAAGCCAGACTAGAATTATACAATAAAAATATGAATAAAAGGATTTGAAAAAGTTTTAACCCTTTAGTGTTTCAACTGGCCATATATAACCCAAATATTCTACTTTAAGTTCACACTGACCAGATCCAGCCTCTTAAAGCTACCCTACAATGTCATTCTAAAAATAAACAATAACACTATCAGAATTGTGAGACCATAAGATAATGCATGATTAATTTAAAACAATTTAAGTAAAAAAAAACAGTAAATTTGACAAAATAATCTGATTGCTAAAAGGTTAAGAAGAGGAAACTTTTAAGATTTTGAATATGACAATAAAAGTGGAAATAGTTCACTCATCAAAATTGATTGATATCTTCTTTAGACTCATAAAATACCTTCCATACTACCACTTGGGGCCTTTAATGCAGTTGTCACTGTTGCAGACTTCTGCTGCTCAGTATAACTCCACTTCCTGTTCTTTGGGGACCTTGAGCAAAATCTGCTCTGTTACAAGCATTTGATCCAGTCTTGGCTCTGAAGATAACTTTTCATTGATCATCACTCCCTTAGAAGGAGTGTGGGGCATGTACTTCCTCCCCTGACTAAACCCTACAAAAAGAAAAGCATTTTGACTAAGTCTCTAGTTTGAGATTTCTTCCTCTTTCCAGAATGACAAAGACCTTGTAAAACATTATGGGCTCAACTTTTAAGAAAATTAAACTCAACAATAAAAGAGCAATAATAAAAACATAAACCAAATCTGCTCCTTGTAGACTTAATAAAAACAGATGTAACATCAATGTCATCAGAATAATCAAAAAAAAAAAAAAAAAAAAAAAAATCTAAGTAGCATCCACAGTAGTCACAAAGAAAGATAAGTTGTCTCAAGCCTTAATGAAATCAACAAAAATAAAGGCACCCAAAAATCAACGACAGCCTTACTACATTGCATAAGACTTGTTATGAAATGTGACGATGATTCTTTTAACTGAACAAACTGATGTTATTAAGAACTAGATTAAAAACAAAACTTCATACAATTCCAATAGCAAGAGAAGAGACCAATTTGGCAGAGGAGTATAGTTGAAGTGATCCTCATGGATGAAAATATTTAAAACACATGCAGTAACTGAATCACTATGAAAAGGAATATAAGAACAGTAATAGTTCAGATGTTCCAAGAAATAAACTGGAAAGCACTACAAGGTGATAAGATAAACTTTTGGTTCAAATATTCAACAGGCAGAACACCACCTGAATGACTCACTAATGGAAAACTCAATTCCCAGCAACATCACAAAACTATAGACCAATCAGCTATCTGTCAATAGAATATAAAGTCTTATATTGTACTAATATCAGAGATGATAATTACCTGGAAAATAACAAATTTCAGAAGAACAGAAGTGAAGCTATACCAGCTCATATGGTTGCAAAGAAAATTACTAGCTATTAAATCCTTAATCAAGAATGTAGAAAAAGAAAGATCAATCTGAGTATGGCATGGATTCGTTAACTTTTGACATGTTTCTCCATCCACAGATTCTAAAGGAATAAGCTGTTTAAGGCAGCAATAACAAAGAGCTACATCAAATATAGAGGCAAAGGTTTGTTAGAGTCATTAGAAAAGCAGATAAAATATTTTGTATTTATTCTCATTCTCTGCTCTCTGAGTTCAAATTGTGTCAAGTCCTACTTTTGTCGTCCATTCGCTTAAGATTAATAAATAAAGTACCTGTTCAATATTGGAGTCAATTCTTCAGCCACTCTTTCTTACTGAAAGAAATTACTTGATGTTCAGCCCTGGAGAGGGATTGGCCCAACCAGGTTTAAAATGCCAAAAAACATGCCATGTGTCATGATACTGCCCCCTATAGTACCAGCATGGATTGAGAGCCAAAGAAAGGAAAGAAAAAAAATCAACTGTCATGGCTAAAGGACAAATAATTCTACATATAGAAAAGAGAGAATTTTAAAAATCAATCTCGTCCCTATTAGAAGAGGATGTTTAACATCTTTAACCAATGTGCCAAAGTCTAGACTTAGATACAGGCAATCAAGCATCTTTTGTATATTGTTGATATCAAGGTGTTGACTGCAGATGATAAACAACAGCAAACACATACAATGTAGGAATTGATATTGAAATTTAGTAAAGGAAATTTACAAAAGCAATTTTAAAGAGAGGAAATTTTTTTTTTAAATCAGGAATATCAAGTTAGATAAAGAAGTAGAGATAAGAGACTTAGACTAAACAGACTTGGAAATACTCAGGAATTAAAGAACAAGATAAAGTACAATGCATGCACAAATGAAAGAAAAGGTTAGGAAGGAATGTTATTGACAATTGTAAGACAAAATAAAAGCCTTTCTACCAGGAACTACCAAAAAACATACAATGAGGTAAAACACACACAAAATAATAAAATATGTGGAGGTCATGAAAAAAACAATCATGTTTTTTTTTGGTTGCCCAGTCTTAGCTAAATGGGAATATACAAAGATGCATGATGAAATGGAAATAATGAAATATCTATGGAAAGAAGATGATACAAACATACACTACAAATGGTTTCAAAGAATGACAAAGTGACCATACTCTAGGACATGCAAATTCTTACAAGGAAATGTATAAAGGAAAGTCTGTTAGATATTGTCAAAAGTCACTAGGAAAAGAAATGTTTCCTAATTAATAAATCAATTCCAACAGATGACAAGAAACTATACAAATATAATGAATTGAAAATAGAAATATTCAGAATGAGGGAAATGAAAACAATCCCTACAAAAATAGATTTCAAGAAATTATAACAAAAAAGAAGAATTAATAAAACCTCCAAGGTTTACAGATATAGCATTACTAGGCATTGCACACATATTACATGGAGTACTTTCAATACATAAGAAAAACTCCCAAAGAAATCACCAAAATTCCAAAGCCCACAGAGCTGTGCTTGGTTTTGTAGTGAAAATACATTAAAAAATAAAACACCTTAAATAACAACAGCAACAACAACAATAATGGTATCTCTTTCTAAGAGAGGCACAAGACCAGCAATTTGGAAGTGCAGGAGGTTAATTGATTAAATCAATCCCAGTACTTGATTGGTATTTAAAATTTATTGACATTGGCAGAATTTGAACTCAAAGCAAAGCATTCCAGTGCTTTAATGATTCTGACAATTTACTGCCCTAATAATAATAATAATAATAATAATAATAATAATACTGGCAGTGGCTCTCATGGCTTCTGATCTTAATTGATTAGAAGTGTTATCATGTCCATTGTTTTGTCTTTGTATAAAAGGTGGGCTACAGCAAATATTCTGCTTAATACCACAGATTTGCTTGTCAGTTGTTTGACCTTAACCAGTTGAGCATGTCCCTTGGTGGCTGACGATATGTGCATCTCTGATCATGAGCAAAAGTAGTGGTGGAGCATCATAGCCATGTGTTGAGAGGAATTCTTTGGGGTTTGAATAATTCATCTTTGGAAACATGGGTGTTTTGCTCAACATCTTTAAACAAACCTTATTCAGGGACCTTTTGAGTAGGATGGGCTCCTCGACCCGAAGAAAATTCTAACTGGGTCCCACCTGCAAGGTCATGCGCTGTTTATCTTGATATGAGATCACCATGTCGCACACATATGGTTGTGATGCATGTGCCTGGTGTACCCTTATCAGACGGGTTGTCATGATGGGTATAATGGGCTTTGTATATTTTACCCCAGTGTCACTGTGATGGCATGTACTGCTCTCTCACTCAATAATAATAATCATTTAAAGTCCATGTTTCATACTAGTATGGGTGGGATGGTATCACAAGAGCTGGTCAGGCCGAAACCTGCACCAGACTTCTGTGACTGTTATGGCAGGATTTTTACAGCTGGATGCCCTTCCTAACACCAACCACTCAGGAGAGTGGACTTAGTGTTTTTTATGTGGCACAAGCACAGGCGAGGTGAGTAGTGCTTTTTATATGGTACAAGCACAGATGAGGTCAGTTTTGGCAAGGTTTTATTTAATAATAATAATAATGATGATGATGATGATGGTCATGCCCATCAATTTCAATGCACGAGTGCTTGCAGAAAAGGCTTAAAAAGAAGCTGCATCTATTTGTGATGGACACGTGAATATAATTTGAGCCAAGATATGGATTTTGCTATGAAGTCACAATGGGGACAATGATGATTTTGATTTTGCTTAGGCTTGGAGAGATGTGTCTGTTGATTGCAAGATTCAACTGGTACTTATTTTTACTGACTCAAAGAATGAAAGACAAAGTTGACTTCAGCAGAATTTGAACTCAGAATGTAAAGACAGATGAAACGCTGCAAAGCATTTTGTCCAGCATGCTGATGATTCTGCCAGCTTACAGCCTTAATAATAATAATGATAATAATGATCCTTTCTACTCTGGGCACAAGGCCTGAAATTTGAGGGAGGGGGACTAGTCAATTATATTGACCCCAGTGCTCGATTGGTACTTATTTCATCAACTCTGAAAAGATGAAAGGCAAAGTCAACCCTGGCAGAATTTGAACTCAGAACAAAGATGGATGAAATGCTGCTAAGCATTTTGCCAAGCATACTAACAATTCTGCCAGCTTGACTAATAATAATAATGTGCCCTAAGTATGATAAAAAAGGGACGTTAGAAACATCTAGATAACATCTCAGGAAAACCATGTCTCACAGAAATCCAAGAGATTGTGCTGACAAGTATTGCCCAGATCCCTAGAAAAACCCTATCAATTTAGATGTTTGTGTTGTATTATATGGAAGTACTTCACTACTGTCCAAGCCACTTCCCCTCCCCAAGCTTTCAGTTATACTGTAGCATCTCTTCACTTGCCCCAAGATGCTGGGTATGTTTCGGCAAGTGGTTGCAACTAACATGCAGATTAAAAGTAAATAATAATAATGATTTCAACTAGTACTTATTTTATCATGCCCAAAAAGATGAATCACAAAGTTGACCTTGGCAGAATTTGAATCCAGAACATAAAGACAGATGAAATGCCACCAGGCAGTTTGTCCAGTGCGATTCTGCTAGCTCACAACAACAACAACAATAATAATGATGTAAACCAAAGTCATCCTTAGTGGAATTTGAACTCAGAATGTAAAGAAGTGAAATGCCGCTAAACATTTTGTTTGGCATGCTAACAACTCTGCCAGCTTCCCAACTTAAATAATATGGTTTTCAACTTGTCTACAAATTAGCAGAGGAGGAAAATACTCAAATTGACAATAGTACTTGACTGAAACTTTACTTCTTCAAAGTAAGAAAGAATTACTGAGTAAAACTACTTTGACATCCTAAAAAATAGTAGTCAAGTGTCCTTCAAATCACACCTTATAATCTGTAAAAAATAGCATTGTGTATCTTGGACTACATAAGATAATGTAATAAAAAATACACAATGTTTGAAAGAGAAAAAAATTTGGATGGTTATTGCTGCAACACCTACAGTTCTGCTCAATCAAGGGTGACTCAAGTTTAAACGATGACGACAATATGGAGAATGACAAAATATTGTTGGTGGTAGTAAAATTTATGAATATCCTGGAAAGAATACAAATTGATAATACAGTAACACACCTACTGACATGATTTCAATTACATACTAGGTGACGCATTACCAATCCCATAACAGCCCACATGTTACATATTCACAGAATTATTAGGTGTTGAATTTAAAACAAGAATAAAAAGAACAAAATTACAATGAAATGAAAAGAAGAAATAAAAGACTTTCATAAAATGTTGAATCAGCTTTCCCCTATTTCCAACAGAATATCAAGAACGAAACTTATAAAAAAGAGCAAAACATACTGATTGGTAAGATTTGAACCACATATCTATCATGTATTAGGTGACTGCATGACCATTTACATAACAGATGACCTACTAATCACTCTTTCTCAAATTAGGAACTTAAATGTTTTCAATTTATATTTTTAGATGTGCAACATTCATCTCAACAAGATAACTTAATAGCAAAATATGTTAAACTATATATGTATACATATAGGTGCAGGCATAGCTATGTGGTCAACCAGCTAGCTTTGTAAACACATAGTTTCTCATGATGTCAAAGCCATATATATATCATCATCATCATCATCGTTTAACGTCTGCTTTCCATGCTAGCATGGGTTGGACGATTTGACTGAGGACTGGTGAAACCGGATGGCAACACCAGGCTCCAGTCTAATTTGGCAGAGTTTCTACAGCTGGATGCCCTTCCATATATATATATATATATATATATATACAGGGTGTCCACAAGGTCTGGGTACATGGAGTAAATAGAATCATAACATAAACAATTAAATATAAGAAATAATAATTTCTTAAAATATGTGTTAATCTCCATGTACCCAGACTTTGTGGACACCCTGTATATATTCTCTTTTCTTTTACTTGTTTCAGTCATTTGAATGTTGCCATGCTGGAGCAATGCCATGAAGGGGTTTAGTCGAACAAACCAACCTCAGGACTTATTTCTTAAACCTAGTACTTATTCTATTGGTCTTCTCTTTTGCTTAACCACTAAGTTACAGGGAGGTAAATACACCAACAGTTGGTTGCCAAGCAGTGGTGGTGGTGGTGGGGGGGGGGAGACGAACCCAGACACAAAGATACACACACACATATATACAACGCACTTCCTTCAGTTTCCGTCTACCAAAGGCTTTGGTCAGCCTGAGACTATAATAAAGACACTTGCCCAAGGTGTCACACAGTGGGACTGAACCCGAACCATGTGGTTAGGAAGCAAGCTTCTTATCACACAGCCATGCCAACACGTTCGTTCATTCATTCATCGTTTATATATATATATATATATATATATATATAAAATCATTTTAATGTTCACTTTTCCATGCTTACATGAGTCAGATGGAATTCATTGAGGCAAATTTTTGAAAAGCTAGATGAGTAATGTAATCGATTAGCCCCCCTCTCCCAAAATTTCAAGCTTTGTACCTATAGCAGAAATGGTTATTATTATTATTAATAAGGTGGTTGTTGCTTGTACTGCATGACTGGCTCCCATGTCGGTGGCATGTAAAAAGCACCATTTGAGCGTGGTCGTTGCCAGTACTGCCTGACTGGCTTCCATGCCGGTAGCACATAAAAAGCACCCGCTACACTCTCGGAGTGGGTGCAGCCTTCTGGTTTGCCAGCATGGAAGGAGGACGTTAAATGATAATGATGATTATTATTATTATTCAGGTGGTGAGCTGGCAGAATCGTTAGCATGCCAGGCAAAATGCTTAGCGACATTTCACCTATTGCTACATTCTGAGTTCAAATTCTGCTCAAATTGACTTTTGGGGTTGATGAAATAGGTACCAATTGTATAATGGAGTCAATGTAATCGATTATCCCCGTCATCCAAAATTTCAGGTTTTGTGCCTATAGTAGAAAGGATTATTATTATTATTATTATTATTATATAATGTATCATAATAGCAAGGTACGTCCACCACAGTTACGTTTATGACAAAAAAAACTAACCTTATGAAGCAAATTATGACTGACTCAGCTACTGAGATTTTCAACTCAATCATATTAGACATATGTAACAATTTGGGAGAGGAAAGAGAAACAGTGATTGGAGCTGAATCATGTAGCTTATAAAGTATTGAAAAATATAATGGTACAGAGACCATAATAGAAGAAATAGAACAAAGAATCAAGACAAAGGAAGGGAATATGAATATGAATATATATATATATATATATATACAGATAGATAAATAGATAGGTATAGATAGCTACAATAAATAAAGCAGTATAAACAAAAGGAGATTTTTATGAATAATGAAAGTGAATTTTATCAGCAACTTGCGCTAGAGAATGAGAAAATATAATACAAGATTCTGGTAAATCATCATAATCCTAGACACACTTCTTAAGTAATAAACTGAAATATTTATTGAAAATTTTTTTAGTCAAGAAGAAGAGGCAGTGGCAAAGATATTTTTACAAAGCTCCTGATTCTGGTGGAAGGCGGGAGGAAGGTATCCTCAGCTAGAGACCTGGCATAAATACTTGCAATAAAGTGAACTCTTCTAAAGGCACTCAGAGTATTTTTAGTAGAGTTTCACCAAAGTAGGTCATACCTGGATTGAATTCCGAATGCAAAGAGCCAGAACAAATACAAGGCATCCACAATTCTATGTTTAAGAGATGAGGAATTATGTACATTATTTACATTTGACGGATATTTGTCCTCATCTTGTTTGTTGTTAACACAACATTTCGGCTGATATACCCTCCAGCGTTCATCAGGTGTCTTGGGGAAATTTCAAACCTGGGTTCTCATTCCTAAGGTATTTTTCGATGTTATTATTATTATTATGCAGGTCACTGCCTGGAATCGAACTTGGAATCTTGGGGTTAGTAGCCTGCGCTCTTAACCACTATGCCATATACCCATGGGCAATTTTGGAGTGAATTTTAAGGCTTATAAGTCTAATATTCTCCTATCCTTCCGGTTCCCATATGCTACTCATAACTGCACTCGGTCTGCTTAGGAGGTTGTTGTGTCCTAACATATGTGCTGCTTCTTTTAGTTTTCATATTTTCCAGTGGTGTTCTCTGTCTATTATTTTAACTTCATCCCACAGGGGGAAGTGGTCTCCATTTTTCCATACATGATCAGCTATACCCAATTTATCAATATCTTCCTGTGTCACAGCTTTGCGATGTTCCTCTACCCTTATTTTGAGGGGGCGATATGTTTCACCTTTGTATAACCTACCACAGCTGCATGGGATGGAGTACACGCAGTTCTTAGTCCTATTCTCTTCTATTGGTGGTTTTACTCGGAGATATTTGTGAAGTGTTGTATTACTTTCAAATACTGTCCTGATGTCATATGGATCACATATCTTTTGTATCGTTTCAGAGAGGCCTTTCACATAGGGTAGACAGACTGGGGACAGTTTATCGGTTTCATCCTCTCTTTTCTTCATAATTGGAGTGGAGAGTATGTTTTTGGAGTAGTTGTTGCTTAATAGATTGTTACTGAGCTCGACCATTTCTTTGTGGTGGGTACCACGAGCGTTACTTATATTCTTTGCTCGATGTTTTAGTCACTGAGCAATTCCTCTCTTTACACTGTATGGATGGTGGGAATTGAAGTTAAGATATCATCCAGTGAAGGTCAGCTTGCAGTATACGAATGTCCTGAATCCATACTTGGTGCGTGTTATTAATACATCCAGGAATGCTAGCTGATTGTCTTTTTCCTTTTCCATTGTGAACTGTATGGATGGTTTTATTGAGTTCACATGATCTAATAGCACTTGGACATCTTCCTGGTGGGGCCAGAGTATAAAGGTGTCATCAACATATCGCAGCCATAAGGTTGGTTTTAATGGTGTTGATCTTAAAGCCAAATTCTCAAAGTATTCCATGTATATATTGGCTATTATCAATGATAATGGTGAACCCATAGCTAAACCCTCTTCTTGTCGATATATATCAGTGTCCATACTGAAATAGGTAGTTTCTACACAGAACGTCAACATGTCCATCAAGTTTCTTATTGGTATACTAGTGCGTTCTTTTAGGTGGGTGTTCTTTGAGAGGCATTCTGAAGATAAAATATCAAATAATGGACTTTATTGTATGGAATACTTAATATATCAAAGCTGAAAAGAAATTAGTATTGTAGGTAGAATTAATGAAAACATTTTAGCATATAATTGGATGGATGATGAGAAATATAACATCTATTTACACTGGTGGAATACTTGTACAAGTGTGAATCATGGTGGACAGATGATGATTTGCAATGATTTCAGAGGAACAAGTTGAGTATATTTTGTTAGACATGCAGGGCTAACTTAAAAGAACATTTGGGAACAAGAAAATTGAGGAAAGAGGTGAGCATCAGCAAATGTAAGCAGGGAAAATAATTGTTAGTATACAGATACAGCATAAACAGATGACTTTTTTTAAAGTTGCTCTTTAGCTCTGTGTCGGCTCTAGTCAAGCAGGCTTATGATGAAAAGCATTTCAACCACAACTAGTCAGTTTTTGTTTTGTCAGATGTAGTGTTAGTTAATAAGTGCTATTTTTTAAAGACAGTAGGTGTGATTTGAGGAAGATTTGGTTGTCATTTCTTGCAGGTTGATGACTGCTTAGAGGTTCTCTCATTGACATGATTTTTGCATGTTAAAAAAAAGATGATCTCAGTTGGCAGAAGAAAGAGCTTATCTAAATTTTGTAGGTCAACAGAAATGTTCTACAGTTAAGAATGGTGTAACATTAAATGTCAAAAACAGATGTTCTATGGCAAACCCATTCAACCCATGCTAGTATTGGAAAATAGACATTACAACCCTAAGGATGATAACAATGATGATGATTCTGTACTCTTTGAGAGGAAGAGACGAACCTACTGCTAGAGAAAAACTTTCCTTTCGTGTAGAGAAGAATATTTTTTTTCAACTTTTTGGCTAAGATTCTCATTGAATTTCTATAGTTGAAAAATTTGGCAGAAAATCAAAATCATTAGACTAGATATTTCTGTGTTGTAGGTTGCTCAAAACAACCAAAATAACAACACATTCTCGTCATTTGTCTCCATACCACCTAATTTTTTTCCTCAATAAACATGTGATGAATTTCATTCACAAGTATTCCTTTTTAAACTTTGATTCTTTTTTTATGTCTGAGAGTAAAGCTTCTTTTATATCAGCACCGATTTAAAACAGCAAATCAATGTCGTTTCATTTAAATTGGTTTAGTCTAGTCAAAGGACTGCGTGCATGGGTTCTGCAGGCTTCCAAGACCAGCACGATTCATGCTATTAGCAACGCTGCTTGAACTGCCAAAGGATGCAGGATAAAAAATGTGTGTGTGATTTCCAGAGGGATGATATTTTGAAGAATAAGTTCAGAATGAACTAGGAGCTGTGTACAATCAGGTGATGAAAAGTAAAGGAAAAAAAAATGACTTGAGAGTAACCGTATGGAGGCAGAATTATACCAGTCAACTCTGAGAAGTAGTACTACCATCATTACCACTGTAATACTGGTAGAAATGAGTAGACAGAGGAAAAGAGAGAGAGAAAAGGCAGCATGTGTATGGGTCAGAGTCTTAAGTCTATGAGCATTTTCATCCCAATTTGTTTGGATGTGATCTAAGACATCTGTATGTATAACAACAACATCATTCTAGATGTAGAAGTAATACTCCACTGTGGGCTTTACCTGAGCTGAATATTAAGTCTTCAATATGCAATCTTTGCTATGTTGCGAATGTGTGTTTGCTAGGAGTATTTGAAGCAAGCAAAAAGGTTCTAGTTGCTGTTTGTGCTATTTTCTTGTGATATTTTCTTGGTAAGTTCAGTGATTATTTTTTTTTGCTGTTAAATGAGACAAGGCTGGCATTTAAGGTCTTTGTTTATGGAATTGGTGCACATTTAGCATAAAGTGTCTAGGCAGCATGTGGAAAAAAAATGTTGGATGTGAATGAAGGATGATACCATCTGCATAGAAGTAGGTATTACTAAGTCATTTATGTAAGTGGAGAGAACATGGGGACAAAACTAAATCTCAAAGTACACAAGAATTGATAGAATGTTGACTGTCAGACTGCATTATAATATGATAATGCAGTATGAAAAAGAAGCCAACAACCCAAGAGACAAGTAATGGATGCAACCCATAGGCAAGAGATCAATGTACAAGATATAGTTGAAACCTCTGCTGAGGCTGAAGGCAACAAAAATGCTTTCACCAAATTTCTAAGGGTGAGAGCTTACTGGTGAGCAACAGAGAATAAATCTGCAATAAATCTGGCTTTATGAAAGCAATGCTATATTAGTCATTAAAGAGGGAGAGATAGTGAAAGTCTTGGAGAATGTTTCTACCAATTCTGTAATAATGGAAATGAATGTGATAAAGGGGTTATGGTTTGTGGGATTTTCAAAGATCAGGATACATCCATGTAGAACGGACTGTCATTCAACCTGCTAGAAATGACTGCCAGTTTCTCCTCAAATCCCACTACTATCTTAAAATAGGTCATACTATGTCATATAGTCCAAGATACTCCTAAAAAGACAAGATAGTTATGGTTGAAACATTTGTGATCATAGGTCTGCTCAGTCAGCTGAGGCTGACAAATCAATGAGGAGGTTCTTTGTAGTCACTCAACATGCTACAAAAAGCAGCTAAATTTAATTCAAGCCACCCACTGCTGTCTTGTAAAAAGAACAACAGATTTCATAATGTATATCTAGATAGACTATGTATGAATAAAAATGAGATGACCACAGCTGGAATGCCTTTGATCATAAGTCTGCTTAAAGCTAATCAGGGATTAAATTTAACAATAAAAAACAATCTTGGATTAGAGTTAAAAACTCTTATTAGTCATATAAGATGTTAGAGCTCTTATCTATTAGACCATAAGCATGTTGTGTGTGTGTGTGTGTTTGAAGCAGACAGGATAATTAAGAAACATCTTTTGTTGTGAACTGAACTGCTTGACTAAGGTTATAAACAGCTGCTATGTTATGGACATATGCAAATGGACAACACTCACTGGAAGTAAAAGTATTGGTTGCTGACAAAAGAATTACTCTTGACAGAGAAAGACAATGGGAGACAGTGTGTGATCAAACTTGGAAAAAATCTGATCACACACTTCCCACATATTGTGTTGGACCAAACGAATAAGATACAGTAGGATCAAGGGGAAGGAAGATTTTCACTGCTGCAAACAGATCCAACCTATGAGTGCATTAAAAACAAAACAAAACAAAACAATATGATGATAATAAAAGCAAAAGACAAAACAAAATGAAACATTCCAATCTAACCCATACCAGCAAGAAAGACTAGCAATGCTGATGAAGGACAAATAAATGTGCTTAACTTAGAGGTTAACAACCTTTTCCAGATATATTTGCTACATCTTAAAAACAACTGATTCATAAGCTAACTGGAAAGCAACTTCTGTCAAGGAATTTTCCACACTCTTGAATAAATTATCTTGCTTAACATATCATGTATATATATCATTAATATAGTTGGCTAAAGTTGCGTTTTAAATGCATAACTCTTTCCCAGCTACATCTCTATCCCACCCCATTCACACATATTCTGAGACTTTCCTTTGAACATGCACAGTTAACAGGCTCTCTTGGCAGGGACCAGCAATCTAACATTTAAAATAATCTCTTCCATTAAGCCATCATATGTCATGTTACACAAAACCTAAACTATAACAATTTCTTTTTTCGTATTATCTTACAAATAATATCAAACTGTTGACAAAATCTATGTGATGAAGAAATGCAACTGAAAAAAATACACTAGTTCCTCTCTTTCTCTCATACAAACAGAGAGAGAGATAGAGAAAGGGGGGAGAGAGAAAGGTGCATAGCTATGTGGTTAAGAAGTTCCCTTTACAG
>NC_068982.1:167117593-167119681 GCF_001194135.2 Octopus bimaculoides
GATTCCCAGACCGGGCGTTGTGAGTGTTTATTGAGTGAAAACACCTAAAAGCTCCACGAGGCTCTGGCAAGGGATGGTGGCGAACCCTGCTGTACTCTTTCACCACAACTTTCTCTCACTCTTACTTTCTGTTTCTGTTGTGCCTGTAATTCAAAGGGCCAGCCTTGTCACACTGTGTCACGCTGAATATCCCCGAGAACTACGTTAAGGGTACATGTGTCTGTGGAGTGCTCAGCCACTTGCACATTAATTTCACGAGCAGGCTGTTCCGTTGATCGGATCAACTGGAACCCCCGACATCGTAAGCGACGGAGTGCCAACAACAACAACATATGTACTTGCATATTTACATGTAATTGTCTGTGTCTCTTGTTTGTCTGTGTTTACTGGTGTCATGCCAAAAAAAGCATAACATAGGTGATTTTATAAATATCATCACTTAACGTCCATTTCCCATGCTGGCATGGGTTAGTTTACCTGGAGCTGGTAAGCCAGAGAGCTGCACCAGGCTCCAGTCATCTCTTTTGGCTTGGTTTCTGTGGTTGGATGCTCTTCCTAATGCAATGGACTGAAATAATACTGGGATCATTACATTTGACTAAAACCCCTGAAGGCAGTGTCTTAGCACAACCAAGTCCAATGAATAACATTGCTAAAATGAATAACCATCCCTCTACCAGTCCTTTTACCTTCAGTTAAAAACCAATGAAAAATAAGTTCATACTTTTAAAAGATATATATCAACATTAAAAGAACCCTGCTATAACTATTTATAAAGAATACTGATTTCATTTTTAAACTTCGAAATTTCAGAGAATTTCATCTGCTGAAGAAACTCAACTACCAATGACAATAACTTTTTTTTTTAATCTCTTAGTTAATCAGGAGAGCAGGGCAGTGCTAATTTCTTCTACAAACTCACCTAGACTAGAAGAGAGAGATAACTAGGTGTGGTTAACGGAGCCACCAGAAGAAGAAATGCTGTGTTCATGACCCTTTTCAGAATTTCAAGAATGGTAGGAGAGGGAGAATGTTACCCTTAGAGAGGTGACATGAGCCAGATGCTTGTAACTGAGTTTGTCTTAAGCCTACAGCATCACAAAATCGATTTGGATTTTAAAAGATGTTTAGGTAACTAAGAGTACAAAATTCACCCATGAAGTGAACACCAGTCTATTGCAGAGTTAACTTACAGCTGGCACAGGTACTCATTTTCGGCTGAATGAACTGGAGCAATGTAAAATGAAGAGTTGTAAATGATAGAAAGAACATTTCTATATTCATAAATTACAGAACAATTCTCATCTTATGCTATACACTAAACATGAGCTCTTACCATGTTTCTATTGAAACACAGTCTATTTCAATTAATTTTGAAACTAATGAATTTAGGGAACTAGCTCTGTCATTAAACTGGTGAGCTGGCAGAAGCGTTAGCACGCCGGGTAAAATGCTTAGTGGTATTTTGTCTGTCTTTATGTTCTGAGTTCAAATTCCGCTGAGGTCAACTTTGCCTTTCAACCTTTTGGGGTCGATAAATTAAGTACCAGTTGCATACTGGGGTCGATCTAATCGACTGGCCCCCTCCTCCCAAATTTTGGGCCTTGTGCCTAGAGTAGAAGAGATTATTAAACTGGGGTTTGGAACATAAGTTAACATGGAATTTTGATGGAAGGCTTTTTTTGTTTGTTTTTTTATATATATCACTTCAGAATAGGAAGTTTGTATTAGGGAACCAGAAGCAATATTAGGTGGGTTGGTATTAGAAAGGTTAAATAATTTGATAAAGTATATCTTCATTGGAACAAGACAGTTTTTAAAAGAAAGATATAAGCTTTTGAATTTGATGCCATAGATTCATCATCATCATCATCATCATCGTTTAACGTCTGCTTTCCATGCTAGCATGGGTTGGACGATTTGACTGAGGACTGGTGAAACCGGATGGCAACACCAGGCTCCAATCTAATTTGGCAGAGTTTCTACAGCTGGATGCCCTTCCTAACGCCAACCACTCAGTGTAGTGGGTGCTTTTACGTGTCACCCGCACGAAAACGGCCACGCTCGAAATGGTGTCTTTTATGTGCC
>NC_068982.1:167121331-167132441 GCF_001194135.2 Octopus bimaculoides
GCACGAACCCAAACTGCATCTCATCTAAATTGATTCGCTCCCTAATTAGTTGGGCTATGACCCTCTCTGTAACTTTCATAACCTGATCTAACAGCTTGATGCCTCTGTAATTATTTGTATCTAAAGCATCACCTTTACCTTTGTAGCAGTTGACTATGATGCTGCTACACCAGTCATTGGGTATGACTCCTTCGTGTATCACCTGGTTCGTAATACGGGTGACTAGGCTATAGTCAACACTGCCAGATATTTTGAGCATCTCTGCAGTGATTCCTGATGGGCCGGGGGCTTTCCTGGTCTTCATACTCTTAATTGCTTTATCTACCCTGGTACTATCAACTCAGATAGCTGGTCCCTCTATTGGGTCAACATACGGCAGGCTCTCTTCCTCCCATTCATTCTCTTTATTGAATCCAGGTAAAGAAACATCACAAGGAAAGAAAAAAAAATCTACAAGAAAATGATATCTTTAATAAACCTTTCAGTATTTAACCCTTTAGCATTCAGATTAATCCATCAACTGTAATGCTTATTTAGCCACATTATTTTGAATTAATCATGCATTATCTCATAGCTTTGAGATTTTGATAATGTGATTGTTTATGTTTAACGTGACATTGTAGGGTAGGTGTGAGAGGCCAGATTGGACCAGTTTGAACAGAAAAACAGATCAAACTTTTGGGCCAGATATGGCCTGTTTGAATACTAAAGGGTTAAACTGGCCACAACTGGCCCAAATATTCTACCCGTTTTATGTTCAAACCAGAACATTGTAGGGCATGTGGACTCTCACACCAACCCTACAATGTCATTCTAAACATAAACAGTCACATCAAAATCTTGAAACAGCATGAATGAATAAGTATCACAATTGACAGAGTAATCTTAGTGCTAAATGGTCTATTTCTTTCCTTTATGATATTAAATAAAACATGATTTTTTTCACACATGTTATACCATTATATAGTATTGTCAATGTATTCAAGTCTTGCATTGCCACTTAATAAGCAATTTAAAATATTATTTGTATCATAACTTCGACAATTATTCATGCAATTGAAATGAAATATGAAAATTTTTTTCTGGTAACTTTTGTATCTAACCAAAATTGTAATGTTTTCTTGTGACCTTATTTCTGTCAGACATTTTATTAACCTTAAAAGGTAAATTAGAAAAAAAATGATTGCTTTTTAAAATTTACTCCATAGTAAAATGAATTCAAAGATCAAATTTAAATAAATATTTTTCAAAATAATGTAATTACTAAATTTTTGAATGAAACAGCAATAAACTTGTTTCATAAAAGAAATCAAAGAAACAAAAATAGGACAACAACAATAACTTAAGTGTAGTATCTATGGGAACAACTGCAATGCTGTTGAAACAAGTGAAACTTGACCTTAAAAGCATTCTAAATAACATCTTAACTAGTATTTGCCAGTACTATACAAAGCATTCTGCATATTGTTATGTTCTGTCGTGACATGTGTGTTTATTGTAGTCACTTGTACATTATGGAAAGTGTATAGGTAACTGCCTGAATTATGTAAATAAAAACTGTTGGGAACAGTGATGGGTATAATTTTTTTCTTTTGATTTTGAGGTTTGATAGCTTTTCACAAACTTAAATTGTAAAATCTGAATTGAGATAAATTCTTTCTGAATCCTTGAAGATCGATGTTTCTGGATATATTGTTACATTTGATAAGTAATAAGTGTAACAAGGAAATTTTGGTTGAAGTAGTTACAATCAGCATGTTTAGAGGAACAACAATCACTGTAGCAGAATCCAAATTCCATAAAGAGCACTGTAAGTGGGTTGAAAGTGCTGATGAGTGAAAATTTGCCTAACACAGAAGTGAAATGATTGAGTGGGTAAGTGGCTACCAATCCATTTACTTAGCAATTAAGAATAAATACCAGATCATCTGGGAAGGTTACTTGTGACAGACAAGTATGCTATCAATGAACAGATTTATCTCATCTGCTTAATACCATGAAACTAGAAGTAATCACTTCAAAATTTTAGGAGACATTTACATTTGAAAATCAGATGGTAGGTGACTTTTATCTGCAGTCCAGAAAGTCTGTGTCAAATGTACGTTTATCATTTAGATGTAGGGAATACTGTCCTATATAGTGTTTTTAGTTGATACAAACAATATCTTCTAGCAGTAGTGTGTGATTATATTTCGATATTTTATTTTCCCAGCTTTTAAATAATTATTTTCAATACAAAAAACAGGATTTGTGAAAGCCACAGCTACACATACAGTTTTGTTTTTCATAGTTCAATGTCTCACTGGTAATTTAATGCTGTACTGAAACTGCTTACAAAAGATTGGTTCCCAAATCATCGAATTTCTATGATCATAAACTTTGTAACTCTTGATTCCTTAAAATAACTATTATAAAACACTTTATTTGTGGAAATTTATAGTTTGTTCTTGGGATATGTTCATGAATGGATTCTTTTGAATGTTTACATAAAATATTGAATATATTTTACTATAAAAGAAATGCTTACAAAATGAAACAAACTTCATAACAGTACTTCAGTGTCTAGAACCCAAGTTCATCTATTATTAAATATCAGTTTTTTTTTTTACACAAAGTCCTATATTTTAAGAGAAAGGAAACCGTATATTGTGATGTTCATGCCTTTCCCAAGACCATCAACAGTCTCAGGGAAATTAAATGAATTAAAAAAAAGCTAAATCACAAACACAATATATCTAACTTCTTGTTAGGTTACTACAGCATTCATCACATCCATCTTATTGCTGTAAATAAGTGATCTATTTATTATTTTGGTCCTGTCTGAATGTTTCATTTCTGCATAACATTTTGCTTTTAAAGTTGGTTATGTAACACTAGCATGCACTTCTTTATTAAGCACAAATATAAAAGAACAAATATCAGTCTGCACATGATTTATTAATTACTGCAATCAAAATCAAGCTACTGCTTGGTGGGTGAATTAATCTCATTATCATGCACTGGTTATCTTTAAAATATTGCAATTTTGTTTTCCTTTGTCTTACAATTCAGTCTCTTTGGTTACTCATGATTTTTTATTACTTTCTACACTATCTGTCTAGTTAATGGAATTTTTGTGCCGGGTTTGCTAAAAGTTCAATAATTTCTTGGGCCAAGGTTGCTGATTAGCCCTAGGCCAATGATAATCAAATAATCCAATGATTAAAGGCATTAAAGTTGTAAGCATCCAGTTGTTTTTTGGAATATGTAGGATTATATAATCTAATGTGGCCTTCCTTTTTTTAAGATGAGCATGCTTTGAGGGAGATCTGTCTACCATTTCCAGCAAGTTGAGCAACTATAAAGAGGCTCCCTTGTTACAATTTAATTGCCTTTCATTCACAAGTTTAATTTTATAGATTAGGACCCAGGTAGAAATATACACTTTAAAAAATTATGCATCACTGCTCTGGTGTGATATTAATGTCTCTAGATTATCTGAAGACTTTAAATCAAATTGAATAGTCAACATGAACTGTACACCTCACACATAAAGTGGACTCTAAAAAGAACTTTTTAAATAATCTTTGTTTTTCTTTGTCAGTTGTCTATTGGTATAGTTTTGTTTGTGCTGGCTTGCAATAACGGCAAAACCCCACCAAAAAACCCAGTTTTCTAAGTTTTATAGACTTTTGTGGGGAGATTATGTGATATGTAATTCAAAATCAATCCAGAACTGGCAAAATTTAAGATGAAGTTGTTTCTAAATGTAGTTTTCCAAAACTGTTGTTGAAAGTATCCATTAAAAAAGATAATATTGCTGGAGCAACCCAATCATCATCATTTAATGTCTGTTGTCCATGCTGGTATGGGTTGGACAGTTTGACCAGAGCTGGTAAGCTGCACAGACCCCAGTCTGATTTGGCATGGTTTCTACAGCTGGATGCTCTTCCTAACACCAACCATTTTACAGTTTCCAATCATTTTGTATCTATTTGCTTTCTGTGTTACCATGGTTTGGTTGGGTCTAAGTGTGTACTATTTATTACAGTCATCATCTAGCACACACACCGAAGAAAACTAGCCAATTTGTGACTGTGTATGTCTTGTTATTTATGTAAGGAAACCCTTCTAATCATATCAAATTTATTAAGCTGAAACCTCATAGTTGTATTTTAAATATCTCAAATATAAAGGTTTCTTATTTGAAATTGTCAATATTTTCCATTTTGTAAGGCAAACTACTATTTTAGATAATGCTTTAAATAAGATAGGATTAGGTGTACAAGGAATGAATTAATGAAAATATATTGTGTTTGGATTTATAACTCATAGATTACATGTTCAACTCTTCAGAAATTCAGTTGATTTCTTCTAATGGAAGGTACGCTACCACTACAAATCACTTATACTTCATGATTTATTACTTGGAGGAGGAAATAATATTCAGTGGGGAAAAATAACAGAAAAATGAAAAAGGAAATATTGGCTACTTTATGCTCACTTATAAGTGTTCAGTGTTATAAGCGTGGTCAACACATGCAAACAGACAAGAATAGAGCGAGGAAGGTTTGTATTCAAAATGAAAGATTTATTTCTAATATATAAATCAAGACACTAAAACTAAAAATGGTGTTTAGTGTGAAGCTATGACAACGAAAGTTTGTTTTGACCATACTAACATGTTTCTGCATAACAAACACTTCTCCAGTTGTCTGTCTTGTGTCACACTTATTTAACTATTTCAAATATAAACTTTTGTTGATGAGTTATCTCTTTTGCATTTGATAAGTGCTGACACTACAATGCAATGGCTACAATATATATAACAAAAAATGTCAGCAACTTAACCTCCTCCAAACCATAGCTGTTGACAGCACAATGCAATGGCTATAACCACTAAATATTATTATTTTAATAGTGCTGCCTATGACATTAAATAAACGAAAATGACAAGTGTAGCTGTATGGCCAAGGAGCCTGCTTTGTAACCACATGGTTTTGAATTCAATCCCACAGCACAATACCTTAGGCAAGCATCTTCTATAGCCCTGGGCCAACCAATGCTCTGTGAGTGAATTTAATAGACAGAATCTGTGCAAAAGCCTGTCATATGTGTGTGCATTTGTCTCCATCCCACTGCTTGACCAGAGTTGGTTTGTTCACATCTTGTAAACAAAAGATAAGAAACTGACAGAATAAATACTGGGGTCAATTTGTTCACAACTATAAAGTGGTGCTCAAGCATGGCCACAGTTCAATGACAGAAACAAGTAAAAAGTAAATTTAAACCTAGATTTATTCAATTTATCAGCAGACAATAATTTAGACACTGGCAACAGAATGGGTTAGAAAATGCCAAAAGCATATGAAATTATCTGAGATGTCTTTGTTGCTATTGAAACAAGAAATGAAGTTTCCTTTTCACATTCATTCCCTCACATTTCGGAAGCTTTGCAATCATGAAAATCTTGTCAATGTAGGGTTCCATAACTTGAATTATATGTGAGGGAACTCTGTATTTTCAGGAGCAAAACACCTCTGTTACGTGGTGGATTCCTGTGTCATAGTGACTAGAGTAAAGTTTCTTGATGAAAGATACAACCAATGCCAGCAACAAGACAGACGAGTAAGCACTATACCCAACAGAATTGCTAAAATATCTTTTAATCTTATTTTATTTTGTTTTCAATTAAAGAACAAAACACTATATAAAATAATGAAAAAATAAAGTGCAGAAGACATGAATCATCATAATTTTATGCCTCTTTCCCATACTCACGTGGATTAGGCATGTTTGCAATATTTGTAATTTTCTATATATTTCAACTCCCAATGCTTTCAACCCTACAAACTGGTTCATACGATGCATATTTATATTTATTTCAGTGTTTTGTCAATTTGCCATTTTCAATAGGTCTAAAATGGATTTTCATTTTCTATAACTCACTTATGTTTTAGTACACTAACTCTTGATCTTTTCAAAATGTATTGAATATGGCAAACTAACAAGATGATGAAATAGTTTTACAGTAAGCAATCTTCCACATGATCATAGAGTTTGAGGTAATTTGCAAGCTTTTTAATGGAGTAAATCTGAGAATGTCAGACAGGGAGTACATCTTATGTACACCTTCAATACTTGGTACAGGATTACTTAATTGATTTGTAAATGACCTGTGTCTGGAATCTGTTCCCATATTCTCAACCTAGAGTCAAACAGTGTAGATAGATAATCTAAGCAAGGCACAATAGATTGTAAAACTATAGTACCTAATATTTGTTTACACAGCCATGAGACAAATCTTATTTATAAATGCCAACTTTTTGTAATGTGCTCTTTCTGTTTATTAGAAGGGTGTTTCAGATGTAATCTTCCAACGTTTATCAAGTCTATTCAGGAATTGATTGGTTAACTTTAGATCATTTAAATTTCCTATTAATTGATCCCAATTTCTACAAAGCCTATTTAAGATTTGCTGTCTTGTTAGCTTTTTGCATTGCTTCTTAATATGTAGGAATTAATGATGAGTGGTGAATTTCAAAATATAGTTATCTTTGAAGTTCACTTTTTTCTGTTATCTTATTAGCATACATCATCTCTCTCTTCATAGTATGTAATCGCTATACTAATAATA
The DNA here is from genome assembly GCF_001194135.2 of Octopus bimaculoides. Classification (NCBI taxonomy): domain Eukaryota; kingdom Metazoa; phylum Mollusca; class Cephalopoda; order Octopoda; family Octopodidae; genus Octopus; species Octopus bimaculoides. Next base: position 167,127,948 of record NC_068982.1, read on the forward strand.
AACTGATAAAAATGTTTAAGTAGAAACAAAATAGCATACAAAATGGTAGAATATATGAAGTCATTTATTATGAAAGTCACAATTGGACAGTATCACATGGTCTGGAGTGATAAACAGAGAAAGATCTGTTTTACTAAATAGTTCAACTGAAGACAACACTAATATTGTGAAGGTGAGAGAAGAAATGCTAGTTCTAAAATCTCTCTGAGAAATCAACACAGTAGGTGTACAAAAAAGTAATGCTCGTAGTCACTGCAACATGGCTGTCCATTCGAATGAACTTTACTGTGATTTTTTAACCCCAAGACTAGCTGGTTAATGATGCACAGTTGCATCTGAGATATTATGAGCAGGGGAGTGAACCCCTACCATCTTCCAGCAATGGGACCAGCAGACCAGCCTTGTTTTGGGCTATTTCTGCTTCTCTTCAGTATTGGACACCTTGTTTGCTAGAGATTTGTTTATCATAGGCATAAAACCTGAATTTAGAAAGGACACCACAAAGACAGAAAACACAGGACATGGGGTACATACAAACAATTAGCAAATGAATTATGAATTGTAGGAAGTTCCATTTTACTGTTTTTACATAAATAATTATTTTTCCAGTTTGTATCGTGTTCACACCAAAAATTCTATTAACTCCTCAAACTCTATCACTGATGGTAGTTCGTTATATCTAAATTGTAATACTGTTATTTCTATCCTATCTCCAAATATTTCTCTCAATCTTCCTGCTCTCTCATCTCCCAGCAGCACTGCTTTCTCATTCTGTTTTGGCCAGCTTAATTTTTATAGCGCCTTTCATCTTGGAAATTCTTTTCTCTATTTCCATGCTTTTTTCGTATGCAACCATAACTCTTTTGTATCTCCTCTTCGGTGGCTTTCTCGGCCGTATCACCTCACTCTCTGCTTCTGTTGTTGGTATTTCTATCTCTATTTGTTCCTCTTTCTCACTTTCTAGTCTCTTCTTCCGTCTTTCCTTCTCCTTACTAGTTGAAGGCTCTGGTCTTTGCATTTGATCTTCCGTTGATACCCCATTTTTTTTCTTCTTTCGTTCTTATTTTCCTCCACCTTCTTTTTCTTTTTTGGTGGAGATTCGCTGTTTTTCTCTTCCCTTCTACCACTGTAAACTCCGTTTCCTCTTCTGCTGTTACAATCTCTTCTTCCTGACTCTCCTCCTCCTGTTTCTGTTTCTGAGGACACTTGGCTTTCATCTGACCCCTTACTCCACATGCAAAACATATTGGAGGTCTACCTTCCACTATAATTCTCAGTCTGGTTTCGTCTGGTAAAACAAGCTCTTCAACAATCTTATGGAAGTCTGGTAAGCTGATATGGACCATTATCTCTAGCCCATATCTCCACTAATTCACCTCCGCAGTTTTCGACATTCCACATCTTCCGTATTGTAGAGGATGGCTGCCACAAGCCATGCCTCGTCAATTTCAGGGGGCACTCTCCCTATCCTTATTCTGGCCGCACATTTGCCACAGTAAGTCGGTAACAGTGCTCGCTCCACTGATTTCAAGGCTACAGTTGGGTATTTCTTAGCTTTGTTCTCATTGACAAAGCGTACCTCCACTGTGCTGAACTTCCGTCCTCTGGTGTAGAACGTGGTTATCTGCTTTATCTCTTTTAAGCATTCCTTGACCGCTTGTACGGCTGCTATCTCCACCTTCTTTGTTGCTATATTCAACGTTCTATATGTGATGGTTTTCCTTTCTGTATTCTCAGTCACTTCTTTCAGAGGTGTCAGCCTTAGACATTGTCCCTCTTCCTTCAATAATGTGTTATACTTCTTGAAGTCTCTGTCCTTGACTTCCAATTCACGTATTTGCAGTAGCTCTGCTGATGGGCTTTTGCCTGTCACCGCAGCATAACTGCCTGTTTGTACTTGTGTATTCATAATACCGTTATTCACAGCTTCACCCATAAATGGGGAAGACAAAATTTTCACAAACACAAATAATCATAATATTCAACAATTCAACATAATAAAACAATAACTCACATAGGAGCGAAATTAAGCACAATAACACTGGTAAAGACGAGTTTGCTAGAGATGGCAATAGCTCGCTTCTGCTTACAATATATATAATTTCAAGCAACATGATGTCACTGATTTTGCAACAAGCAAAAATGCTAGTTCTAAAATCTCTCTAAGAGATCAATACAGTAGTTGTACTAACAAGTAATGTTTGTAGTCACTTCAACATGGCTGTCCATTCAAACAAACTTTACTGAGATTTTTTAATCCCAAGAGGCCATCTCTAGTTGGTTAATGACGTGCAGCTGCATCAGAGATATTATGAGCAGGGGAGGGAACCCCTACCACCTAGCTTCAATACAATATTATAAAGATATTAATCTTCATGTGACCTAGACTAGTTTCAGGATTGCCTGCTAGGAGAAATATGCAAGTATTATTAGAAAATTGCTTAATTAGCAGAAAGCTGAACTGTTTGCTTGGCTGGTTGTAGAGAAATCCTTGTATTTAGTTAAAGTAAAATCAGATACATCTTCAACGTGGATAAATAGAAAATGAATAAATAAATGAATTCTAGAAACATCATCGGAGAAATGATACAAGATTTGTGTACAAGAATGATTTTTTTGTCTTTAGAATTTTGGAAAGAAGGAAGATATTACCAAAAATTAAAATCAATCAAGCTATTACATAATATTAGAATAATGGGAGAAGATATTTCTGTACATTTTCAAAAGAAATGATTAAAATCTAAAATAACTTAGCTTGGGAAAAGAAACATACTGAAGAAAAAAAAGTTGGTAAGCTTGATTGTTGTCTTATATTAACCATTTCAATTTAGCATTTTATTTCTTTTAAAACCCTTTTAAGTGCTTCTAATAAAACCAATTACCTAGATGTACATGCTGTAAAAGGAAAAAGAAAAAAATGTGCACAAAATTCTCAACATTTTCAAAGAATTCATTATAGTCATCATTTGATGCCCACTTTTCCATGCTTACATGGACTGGACAGAATTTTGTTGACAGATTTTCTATGAGCAGGTACCCTTCCTGCTTCTAACCATCACTTGTTTCCAAGTAAGGTAATATTTTCCAGATGTATTTTTATGGAAGATGAATGAAGGACATCACCTGTAAGATGCTATCAATCATGAGCAGCTATCACATATTGTCAAAGCAAGGAGACAATAAAACACACACAAACACTACGATGGGCTTCTTTCAGGTTCTGTCAAACAAATGCATTCACAAGGCTTTGGTTGGCCTGGGGGTATAGTAGAAGGCACATGCCTAAGGTGCTGGGTAATGGGATACAACCTAGAGCCATGTGGATGAGAAACAAACTTCTCATAGGCCACGTCTGTGCCTATCATTTTTTTGAAATCAAATGATTTATTGTATTCCAATAAAAAAAAAAAAGAAGAAAAATGTAATAATCAATATTTTTTGTCATGATTATTTGCAATTCTTTAACCTTTTTAACCATGTTATCAACAAAATTTTTATCAGTAATGCAGGTTATAATTTATACCACAGCAAATAAAGATTGATTACTTTTAAACGTTCTTGAATTTGGAATAAACTTAATGATGATCAAACAAGTCTAGTAGGATTCAAGTTTGGAAACTGACTTGGTCAAAACTAACTTTTGACTTTTATTATCTTTGAGAAAAGCTTTGACCTATTTGACAGAATTAACAAGAGCATTATCATATTGCTCTATAGCTATTATTGAGTAAAGTTGTATTCACATAAAATAAAGGTGCAACTTCTGTAAAATATCTTGGTTCATCTTCCCAATTACCACTATTCACCATTATAATGTGGGATAACCATGTATCTCAACTATAGCAAGACATCTGCTGTTGTCCATCTTGGCACTTCACATAAAACTACCACCATTTTCCTAAGACACTTGCCCCCACTTAGCCATTCTTTTTCTCCTTCCAGAGTTCTTTGTCTATTTGCAACTAGGCAACATCATGGCACAAAGAAAAACAAAAAAGTACCAACAGCACACGATAGGGTGATTGATATTAGGAAGAGCATCCAGCCATAAAAAGCATGCTGAAGCAGATACTGGAGCTTGGCACAACCCCATGGGTGGCTGGATCCTGCCAAACCATCCAACTCACACCAGCATGATGATGATGATGATGATGATGACATATATATATAGGATTGACAGTGTGGTAAGTAGCTTGCTTACCAACCACAAGGTCCCGGGTTCATTCCCATTGCGTGGCACCTTGGGCAAGTGTCTTCCACTATAGCCTCGGGCCAACTAATGCCTTGTGAGTGGATTTGGTAGACAGGAACTGAAGGAAGTCCGTCGTATATATGTATACGTTTGTGTGTCTGTGTTTGTCCCCCCCCCCACCACTATCGCTTGACAACCGATGGTGGTGTGTTTACATCCCTGTAACTTAGCGGTTCAGCAAAAGAGACCGATAGAATAAGTACTAGGCTTACAAAGAATAAGCCCTGGGTCGATTTGCTCGA
>NC_068982.1:167132451-167138159 GCF_001194135.2 Octopus bimaculoides
ATATATATACATAATTAAGGGATCAGCAACAGTTGCTTCACCACATACCGAAGTTCAGAAATAGCAGCTAAAGTGCTAAAACTCCAACAGATAGCAATACTTGTAACTCACTGAAGGGCTTGGTAAAAATTATTAATTATTAATTTATTAATAAATTAATAATCCTTTACTCTTTTATTTGTAATATATATATATATATATATATATCAACTTTATATGTTTAAGATGTTGGAAGCACAAATAATAACTGGTTCAAGGCTACTCTGCATTTCATTTCCATCACATCCACTGGTTCAATTAACCAAATTCAGTTCATTTTATTTTAGAATATATTGAATGTTAAACTTCAAAATAGCAATGGATTCTGAGTGATATGTAAACTTCATTACCAGATCAATTCAACTGCTTGCCAAGGTCATTGCTAACTGGAAGATTACCAAACAGCTAAATAAGGATTAATTGATAATCATCAATAAACCAATGATGGCAGAGGTTTTAGTCATGATTCTTTTTTTCTTTTTAGTCTTATCAAACATCTTTGTTGCATAAATGTTTGAAGAAATACATAGGGAAACAATTTTAAATTTCTTCACCTGCTCCATCTTATATATAATGGAAGAAATTACATTTAATACATCAATATTTCTTGAAAGCATATATCAGATATTGTGCATGTGTACATGGAGAGGAGACAGAAGCCAGAGAAATCTAAACAGGAGTTATATTAATGTTCAAATCATTCAGTAAACAGCTGTTATACATGAAATTAAAAGAACCTTCTGTTGAAGCATTTGAATATTTGCTCCACATTTACTGTTACAGCCATAATTATGTTTCCTTTGGCACACAAACCTGTTAGTTCTCTCTGGCTCTTTTGCACAATTCACCTGAGAAACATCTGTTGCAAGAGGGCCTGTTAGTTTTATGAATATGACGACGGGAAATGATGAGTATAATTAATAGTAATTATATAATAATGATTTTTTTTTCATTTTGCAATAACCCAGTGAACATACATTTATTTCCTATTTCAAAGAAATTCGAACAATACGTATAAGACCCAAGTTAAAAAGATTCTCAAAAATTCAACTTCTCTGGTTGACATTAAGACACCCCAATAGGGGCCTTAACTCCCACATTTTACAGCTCCATGACCTCCATTTTTCAGGAGCAAAATCCTTTTAACAGGCTCCATAAGACTAGAATTTTAGAATCTGCGCATAAAGATCATTAGGATGGGATACATGTATCATGATTAGAATTTTTTTAGGCTGTGTAAAGAGGGAAAGAACCCTCATCTGCAATTCTGATGAAATTCGAATCATAAATATTCCAGTTCATGAGAGAAAATATAACAGAAAAGTCTAATTCTTCAGTTGCATGTTACACAGGCAACGCTGGGTATCTCTGCTAGTATATGATAAAATGTTTCAAACAAAAGAGGAAGTTACAAAAAGATACAAGGTGTGGGAGAAAAACTTAGTGCAATATATTAATTCTTAACCTCACTCTCTGCAGATATATACCTCTGTTGCCAAATCCAGTTTCACACAGACACACACAAAAAAAAAAAAAAAGAAAAAGAAACAGTTCAAATAGTGATGTTTTGTGGATCAAAAACTGTAACTAACCACTTTTCTGTGTGAGAAATAAAGTTCAGTTTCATTTTAGAAAGAATTTCTAGTCAAAAGACTTCCTTTTGTGCCATGTGTATATATCATTTACATTTTAGTGTTTATCAATAAATTTCTAAAAACCAAAGCTGTCAGCAAGAAAAGATAAAACTCTCTTTTTGTCAGGTAAATGGCCCTGCTCAATATATAGAAAAGGAGTTGGAACTAATTCCATTCGCTGCACCTAGTATAAGCTATGGACATGTAAGAGGTGCAGTGGAATCACAGATAGATTAACAAATAAAGTTGTCTTCATATGTGGCAGATGTGCAGTTACAATTAAGTAGTAAGAGCAAATGGGACTTAGTCTCTCTCAAATGCCCAGGTGGCTCTCTTGAAGTTGTAGATAGTTTCTGTTACCTAGGTGACCAAATTAGCAATGGTGGAGGATGCACTAAAAGTATTGTTTCTAGAATAAGAATATGATGGAGGAAGTTCAGAGAGCTATTACGTTTGTTGGCAACAAAAGGACTCACTCTCAGAGTGAAGGGTAGATTATATGATGCTTGTGTGTAACTGGCTATACTCCATGGTAGTGAGATATGGGCTCTGAGTGCAGAAGAAATGCATTGACTGGAGAGAAATGAAGGGAATATGTTCCATTAGATATGCAACATCAGTGTGCATGTACAAAAGTGACAAATCAGAGTTAATGTAATGCTAATATCTCTGGTTGTGATTCTTGTATTCTCAAGCTCTCTGTACTATAACACCAGCCAGTGTGCAGGTGTCTGGTTCAACATCTCTACTTGTCTTAACTAATTCATGATCTTAACGTCCATGAATCAGATGAGGAGAAAGGTAGAGCTTCCACATGCCCTGCCCCAGTTGAGGGCAGATACATCATCAGCCAGAGTTTCCTCCAACACCTTTCAAAAGTATATGGAAGTCCCTGCCCCAGTTGAGGGCAGATACATCATCAGCCAGAGTTTCCTCCAACACCTTTCAAAAGTATATGGAAGTCCATCAACTCTTTGAGTAACAAAGGTATGTCATGTTCCTCCTTGCTCTTCACTGGATAGATTTATCAAGTAAGGAAGCACAGTCTTTTGTAATACTTTGTTCATTCTTTTTCGTCTTCTATGATTACACATAAACCAAACTGCTCCTTTTGACTCACAGTGCTACCATAGGATGAAACACTGCTGTTGTCATTGCCATTTCCAATACTACTCCCTGTTTGTGAATTCCATTATACAACTAGAAGTGTTTGAGCCTGAAGCTCTTGCTTGTTTGATCTTTTCACTCTTTCTTTCTTCCAAATTCCTTCCTTTTGCTTGAAAACATCTTGACCATGTACTTGTTTATATTATTCAGACCACCACCACCACCACTGTAGTAAGAACTTATTTCTATTACTTCTGAGGCAGCTGGTAATTGACTGGTACTTTACTGTATCAAAGGATGATGGATAAAAGACAAATTAATTGTTGGCAGGCAGAATTTGAATTCGAAATGTAAAGAGCTGCAACAAATATCACAGGCTTTAATGATTCTGTCAAAAAACCCCAATAGTAATAAACATTGGTACAAGGCCACAAATTTAGTTGATTTAATCAGCTTATTGTACTCACAAAGAAAAGAGATGACAGAAAAATGTTGAACCAGGCAAGATTTGAACTTAGAAAGAAAAAGGACCTATCTAAATACTGGAAACCATTCATCTAATGCTCTACCATTTCTGTAATTCCATACTTTAATAACTTATTCATTCTACACTAGTGAGATAATTAGTCAAACTATGTCAGTTTTATGGAATAAAGTAAGCCATTATCATCATTATCTATGTATATTTTCTCCTTGACTTTTCATAACCAGCAGTATCTACTAATAGATTGCTGATTTTGAGAGTGTGGAACAAGAGCTGCAATGTTCAAACTTTTCTCAAGTTTTGGTGAAGAGAATAGTTATAATCAGACTTTAAATGTGGATTGTTGAGTGTTTGCCATGTGAAACTAGGAACAATTAATTCTTAAACAGGTTGATGGTGAGAATTCAAAGGATTAACAATAAGATAAAAAGAAAAGTTACAAAATATCATTTGGTTTATCCTATCCTAGCTTCTTTAGAAATATTTTTATATTTTGTTCTATTATCAAAATTCTGAAATAGACCAGGTTAAAAAAATGGCTATTGAATTCTTGCTAGAGTTAATAATCCATAACTGTTTTGCAACCACATATTTGTAATGACATACAATAGGCACATTTCAGTTAACTTGGAAGATAAAAATTGGAGGGATTTAGTAAAATACCTAACTACTATTATGGTGGTGTTTGAGTCATATTTAAAAGTTCTTTTATGATAGAAGATTTTAATGAATATATAAGCACATTAAATATGAGATTTTCTTTCATAAAATCAAAGGTTGTCTTATGCAGGTTGGTATCAAAGGAGATATGTGTCCTCTTTAGTGTTAATAATCTGAAAGCATGTGTAATCTAATCTATACCAATATGAAAAAAATTAACCATTTAACTGATCACAATGGTAATGCCGATATAATAACGGGTTACTATTAGTCTGTCTGAAATGTTATGCTAGTCTGTGTATCCGAAAATTGCAACAGTTTTCCTCAATTATTAAGGCATTGTAATATATATAGTGTAAATATAATAGTTTCTGCCCCTCTGAAACTTAACTATGTCATTTTTAATCCAAACCTAGTCAATGTCTGCAGCTAATGTCTTATTGTTGATGATGTTTCCTTCAGTACCACAGAGTTGTAAACATTTTCTATGATCTGTCTCCTCAAAACTTCAAATTAAACAATTCCTTGGAGCTATCTTCAATCTCCAATGTCCTAAAAAGTTATGGGTATCAATTTCTCAAACCACAAATTAAAAATACAAAATCTGTCAAAATATACTGAAAGTTCTTTTCCGTACTGTACAAGGCCTCCATATGTTTCATGTCTTTTTGATCAATTCAAATAAATTTGTTATTCTTTAGATTTAAAAAACAAAATTGCTAAAGGGATATAGGCTCAGGATAAACCTTGTTTATCAAATTTTAAATATGCTGCTAATTATTTGCAACAAAAGATAATGAACCAGATGAGGTGAACAGTATGTCTAAGTGTAATTTTTTCAGTAAATGCCAAACTTTACCATGTGATATTTAAGGACTTTCTGGGCAACAAAATGTCTATTATTAAATGAAGATTTGTGTACTTGTTAAACAAGTAAAATGACATCTATTGTTCGTCAAAACTAGAGCATTCTCCTCAATTCAGATGATCATTCTTTGCTATATTACTATCTGCCACTTCATTGTAACTTTTAGCACACAATTATTGTTTTTATAGTGTTTTACTAAGTTGGCTTCTTCATGTATATGAGGAGGCTAATGGAAAAAATTCAAAGACTTAGCAATCAAAATATGTAACAGAGATTTGCTGAGCCAGCATACTAGATACAGATAAAATATGGAGGGTGTGTTAGCTGAAGTTCAAAGTGCTGGTAAATACACAAGATCTATTTAACCTGACAAAAGGATGGGTAGTCAGGAAAGAGACCCTTAAAAAATCCCAACTTCAACACCAAGTAGAAACAGCACAATTATGAATGTTAAAATGCATTTAAAAGGATCAGCAAAGTCGGAAACAGAACAGCGAAAATTTAGGATCAATTTGTGAGAAGGGTACCTATTTTGTGAATCTATCCAACCTTTAACAGTGGAAAAACACCAAAAAGGGATTATAATTGAGTAGGTTAAAATTAATTTTCTTTACCCTAATCTTGCTTAAAATTCTAACACTAATAGTCTATGTAAAGAATAAAAAGTTTTGAATGGTACAACAATGAATTATAATACAAACAATGGACTATATCATCATCATCATCATCATCATCATCGTTTAACGTCCGCTTTCCATGCTAGCATGGGTTGGACGATTTGACTGAGGACTGGTGAAACCGGATGGCAACACCAGGCTCCAGTCTGATTTGGCAGAGTTTCTACAGCTGGATGCCCTTCCTAACGCCAACCACTCAGAGAGTGTAGTGGGTGCTTTTACGTGTCACCCGCACGAAA
>NC_068982.1:167139517-167174064 GCF_001194135.2 Octopus bimaculoides
GTGGACCCCTACCTCTACCCGGAATTCATTGCTGTACTCATTTCCAACCCTCACCTTACTGGCCGCATCTCTGTACATGGCTTTCGAGTGATGAACCTCAGGAAGTTCATGAGCCAAGTTCCAGCCATTATATGCAAGCCCCATCTGCCTTGATACCCCTTTGTAGATTTTATGTCCTAATGGAAATGCTCACCCTACTTGTAACTTGTCACAAGGCAACTGTAGAGAGTACGCTCATATTCACTCCCAACTTTTTAGTCATCCATAGTCTGATGATATTTCAGAATAAAATTCCTTCTTCAGATATTCTTAGACGGAGTTGCTGCTATAATCGGTTTTTCAACGACTTTTTTTTTTTTGTAAGTGTATCAGCAGTGGTCTCACAAAGCTCCTTCTGGAATTCCTCAGTGCATTGTTGTATCATTCAAAACTTTTTATTCTTTACAAACAATACACAATGCTTCAAGCGAACTACAATACTCTCCTACTAATAGTCTAATTCACTGACATCTAACAAAACAAACCATAAAAGAATATGAAAATTAGTTATGCAGTCACTCCAACTCATTAACAGTACAAAATTAATATGCACAACACGTATTACTATCATAATATAAATTGATTGGTTGATAGCATATATGACGCAACAAACATCAATTAGATATGCATATAGATTTTAGTACATACAGTTCATATAACTATATACATTAATACACGCATATGCAAATCCATACAAACATTTCTATATAGACACCCACACATGTATAGATTTTTAAACAACCCATTGAAATTTTTAAAAAAACCCATATTTATTCACATTATGAGAATACCACACATATGCAATGTAGATAATACACATGCAATAAATACATCAATATAATATTTTAGAGTGACAATTTAGTTACTATTAATCAATAAACAATAGTCTCTGGCACACCAGCTGGTCATTAACTAACAAGGTGGTTGTTTACACTGCTGTTATGACTAATTGGCAGCATCTGAGAAAATAAAATAAGATTAGGAAATACAGAATATTACAAGCCAAACCTTGGAAGATTATGATACAGGCTAGTAAAACTGAATACATATTTACCACAGAACAAAGCACACCACACCAAACCAAACCAAACTGGTTTGTTTAATTCCTTCCTGTAAGATTCATCTAAAGTCATTCTGATCAACCAATCAATATTGTATACACTGACTAATCTAAACAGTCTTTATGACTAATATTCTTCTTGATGATAGGTATAATGTAGTAAAGATAGTTAAAATAGTACAGAGCCATATTATAAAGTTTTACAAGGAGAGAGATTCAGTTGGTTATCATAAGCCTTGTAGTGTCACATCACCAAAGACTTGGATTTTAGATTTGCCAATGCCATATTTCTAGCAATAACTTTTGTTACATCTCCTTCAATCCTTTCTTATAGTAGTTCAGGACTCAATAGAAGAATACATTTTTTTTCTCATACACAATATGGAAAAAAGCAGTGTAAGCAAGAAATATCAACATACACATTAACCAAAGAAATCTAAAGTCTTAGTATATTAAAGACAAACAGTTACTATACTTTTTGAGGTATTTAATCTTTTAAAACCAATATTCTTGTGAAATATATATAGGTGCAGATATGGCTGTATAGTAAGAAGTTTGCTTCCTAGCTGTATGGTTTTGGGTTTAGGTCCCACAGCATGGCACTTTGGGCAAGAAAGTCTTCTACTATAGCTCCAAGCTGACCAAAACTTTGTGAGTGGATTCGATAGACAGAAACTGAAAGAAGCCCGTCATATATGTATGTGTGTGTATTGGTTTGTTCAGGTCTCTTGTAACTTAGTAGTTTGGCAAAAATGGACTGACAAAATCATCATCGTTTAACATTTGCCACCCAGCAGAGTGGACTTAGTACTTTTTACATAGCACAGGCGAGGTCAGTTTTGGCAAGGTTTTTACAGCTGGATACCCCCCTCCACACATGGATATCTTGTGGAAATCCTCCTCCTAGAAGCGTGAAATTGAATGATGTCATTGGATTGCATGTGTTTCTGTGTTACACATTATCATTTATGAATACCAAATCTGACTTTCACAGCATGAAAAGTACAATTCATTGATGTGTTTAAAGCTTGGTTAAGGTAGAATTAATTAACTAAACTTGTACAAAGCAGTGTTGAATAAAATATATTTGTGTCAAGTCATATCCAACAAGTGTTTGAGATTAAAATATTGCTTAAATATAAAACTGAAGTGAATATAACACAAAAGATTACATTAAATATAAACACATTTTATAAAATATTGAAAAGTTAAACTTCACAAAATTTAAGTGCACATTTGGTCTCTAGAAAAGGAACTAAATATATCTAAATGCAAAATTTATTAATATTTTGTTCTTAGAAAGAGAATCACAACTGCAAGATCCTCTTTCATCAGCATTTAATGTCCGTTTTCCATGCTGGCATCAGTTGGATGGTTTAACCGAGGTTTGGAAAGCCAGTGGCTGCACCAGGTTCCAATTGATGGATAACCATGACAATACTTTTTCTCTAGTGAGAAGTTGATTTGGCATAAAGAGTTCAGCAGAGTAGTCAGTTAGCAGGCATGTCAAGACCTCAATCAATGCAAGGTAGTTCATTCAACAGATCAATGGTAAACACAGATGACCTTCTGAAGATAAGTGGATAAACTTCAGGAGGCTATGCTACTATCTTTATTAAATAGTTATGAAAAATGCAGGACTGAGGTGTAAGGTAGAGGGTAGCAATTTAGCTGTTAAACCAACCAGGTATTTAAAAGCATAATGAGTTGGTTGCACTGATATAGAATATAATGCAAATACATGACAACTGTTGGGTGAAAATATGTTGTCTGTTAACAGTGGAAGGTACCCATAGCAGAAGAAAACAAATGAAGTGATGAAACCAGATTCTGAGGTGCAAGGTCTGATGAGATGATACAAGACTGAAAAGAATGTTGATGAGGACCCAACCAATTTAAGCATGCAAAAATAGATGTTTATAATGATGAAACAAAGGTTTAAAAATAACAATCATTAAATATAATGGAAACTTTAGAAAACTGCAAATTTTAACATCAGATGTACAGCCCACACAAAATTTGCTGTTAGACATAACTTTTCACACTGATGCAATGCCACAAAATTGTAAATAGTTAATGTTAAAAGAATGACCCCACCCACCTTCCAATACATGACTAACCTACTGGTAAACCAATAAAGGAAGTTCTAATGCAGTTGCTTAACTTGCAAAAAATAGTAACCAAATCTCCCTGAAATCATGCTCGACTGCCTGGGAAAAACATTGGGCACATTGAATAATGTAATCCTAGATACAGTAGTTCTGAATAAAAGAAGGGATGATGATGATCATCCTCATTTAACATCTGTTTTCCATGCTGGTATGGGTTGGACAGTTTGACAGGAGCTGGCTAACCAGAGAGCTGTCAAGGCTCCATTTGCCTGTTTTGGCATGGTTTCTATGGTTGGATGCCTCTAATGCCAACTACTTTACAGGGAGTGCTGGGTGCTTTTCACCTAGCACTGACATAGGTACTGGCATGAGTGCTATGTGGCACCAACACGAGTGTTATGGGAGCCAAATAAGAAGCTTACTGAAAGTTGCAAATAAGTATGTAGGCAATAAAATTATTGGTAGAGGGATATCAAATGGTTGCATTGGAGTAAAAGGTATTAATCCTTGACACTGATCTGCTTAATACTGCACTGGTTCTAGGATACAAATTTCATGTTTTAAAGTGATCTAAAAAAAATCTTCCAAAATTCTATGTTATGTTTTAAACATAACAAAATTATTTCAATAAATTCATTATTTTCAAAATTAATTGAGACAAAGGCTGTGTATTTCAACAGAAATATGGTGACAAAAGAGTTAAAGACGGAGATGAGCAAAAGCTGAAAAATTTTCTACCTGAGTAGAGACAATGCAGTGTAAGAGACAATGGACGCCTTGCAACAGTAAAAGAGTTAAATGTGTATGGCCAGGTTGATATGCATCATTAATCTAGGAGACTGATTGAATATATGTAAAAGAGTTAAAAAAAAAAAAGAAAAAGGCTATGTACCAGAGCCATTTCAAAACCAATTGGATGTTGTATGTGGGGAGTGGGTGAAAGGGGGAGGTCAACCCTGCTTTAAAAAAAATTTTAATGGAAAATGATTTAATTAAGAGAAATTACTGTGGCAGACATAGCTTGAACAAACTTCCAAGGAAAGAGATTGAGTTAGATCTTAAAAAAAAAAAGATAAGAAAAGGAAAAAAACCTCACACATATTTGATCAAGAAGTGCTCTTAAAAGCTTTAAAAAGGTTACCAAGGGTTACCAGTTTCCCGCATCAATGATTTTGATTGCTAAGTGAACTAAGTTGAAAGTAGAAGGAAAAATGGTGCCTTTGGAAACTAGAAACAGTCAGTATTGGCAAAAGCAGCAAAATATGAGAAGTTCAACCTACAAAACATATCCTGTTTACAAATGTTCAGTCAAGTAGAATTAGGTGTATTGCTCAAATACACCAAAATTCATAGAGAAATCCTATATTTCAAACCATTTAAGCAAGAAAAAGAAAATAGAAAACAGTGTTTATAACTGAGAATTTCTTTATATGTTAAAAATAATTTGTTTTGTAGAGTTTTCTCACCTACACCTCACTCTCAACTAATATGTCATCATTTGCAGTGAAGTCATGAACAGGACACTGACACAAACTGCTTGATAAGTGACCTTTCTCAGAGTTCTACATTAAATCACTAGATAAATATACTGCTCAAACATATTTGAAATATATATGATATAATTACATCTTTTATATTAGTTTTGATTTAGTTATCTGTAAATGAGCACCATAAATGCTTAAATGATTATGTGCTTGCTTATAATTAATCACAACTAATTTTGAATGCATAGTGCATGTTTGAGTATTTATATACAGTTACATGTGTACACATTATTTTAAATACACATTTGTATGAATATAAAGTGTGGCCAAAAATCCCAAAGAGCATTTAACCATTAAGGTTGTAAATATCTGTTTTTGTGCTCATGTTCAAAATTTATATTATATTTGTACAACCTGAGCCACCCATGATCAGAAGATCAATGTACAAAAGAATTCCAGACATGACCATACATGCATATACAAAATCACACACACAAATACATTCAAACTACAAAAACTAAGATTAAATGCTGAGATAATGATTACATGGTCATAAGTTCAAACCCTCAATTCTTTAGAATCAACATGGATATGGTCATGTTGGGGTACCAACTTCAGTGACAGTTGATCCAGGTCTTTGGAGTTATGTTTGCTCTATATTTTGGGAGCCATAATTTTTTGTATTTAGCATCAAAAGTATGTAGATTAGTGAGCTGGTGGAGACTGTTCAACCTTTTCAAATAATTGATCTGGGAACATAGACAATACCCTCAATCGTTTTACAAAAGTTGTGTATCTTTAAATGAAAAACTGCAGCAGAGGCTTGGTCACAGGTTGGAAGTTATCCTCAGATTAGAGGAGGTGGTTTGAATGCTTATAACAGAGTGTACCCTGTTAAAGGCACCCAAAAGCCAGGTGACTGTCAAATCAATCAATGAATTAAGTCTTTCACCTAAGAATAGGAACAGCCCCTCCAAAATTTTTGAAAAAAACTAGGCCAAGGTTTTGTGCATCAGGAATGAACCAGAAACCACAGCTGTGAAATAAACTTCTGAACCATACAACCATGTCTGTGCAGTGATCTAATTCACATAAAAATCTAATTAGAAATATTTATGTAGTGAGGATGAAACAACATTAGTTTAATGATTAACACAGGAGATGACTGTACATGTTTTGGACGTATTAAACCCCAACAGGGTATAAATTTCACCATGCTTGCTGCTAAAATAGTAATGAGGAAAATGCTCAGTAAATATATTATATTGCACATGAAAGGCACTAGTTGTTCAGTCAAGTCAAGCAGATCTATGACCAGAGGCATTTCACTTATTACCGTTTTCCTAAGGCTGTTTTGGATTATCCAATGTATTCTTCAATATTTGAGATAAGAATGTGGTCTGAAGGTTACTTGACTTTAGCAAGTTGAACAGCCATGTAGAAACTCCTTTAGTGCAAAGGAATGGACTCTAAATATATGGTCTTCTAGATACATGACAAAATTTTCTATTACAGATTGGGTTCACTGATTTATGGGATT
Source organism: Octopus bimaculoides (assembly GCF_001194135.2). Taxonomy (NCBI): domain Eukaryota; kingdom Metazoa; phylum Mollusca; class Cephalopoda; order Octopoda; family Octopodidae; genus Octopus; species Octopus bimaculoides. The sequence continues at coordinate 167,145,752 of NC_068982.1, forward strand.
TATCAATGTTCATGTGTGAATAAAAACAAAATATCTATCCTTTACAATAGAAAGGAATAAATGGGAGGAAATGCTTGGAGTTGCCTACTGCATAGAAACTTAATACTGACGCTAGTATACTTGATGTAGTGGGACAATGAATAAATAAATAAATTAAAATACGCCTTTAGTAATGAGAATAATCATTATCTAAATGACTAATTCTGGTCACAAAAGGCAGGGGAGACAATCTCGAAATTTTAATTTAAAATGGAATGCAGTGAGAAGTGAGGAATCTTGAGCAGCTTGACCAAACTTTTGCAGGTTAATGTCTCAGTAAAAATATAAGCCAGGAAGATATACTTAAGAATTATGTCTCGTGGAAGGAATGATCAATGTGCTTAGTGGAGGATCTAAGGGCGAAACAAAGATGGTGAGAGAGTATGCAGCTTCTAGTTCACGAACAGACACCAATATAGCAACAAGCAATATAAGTCTAAGTTCATTCATATTTAGAATTCTTAATAGGAATATTAAATCGACACCGAAAGTATGAGAAACAAAGTTAACTACAGTGGGATTTGAACTCCTGACTAAATATCACAAAGCATTTTGTCTAACGCTCTGAATGACAATCAACAACCAACAGGTGATCAGCACTTTTGACTTCAGCGAACGTGGATACAACGTTTATATATTTCCCAAGTGAAAATATATGCGTGTGTGAGAATATATAATAAAAGTTTCCCGAGAGAGGGAGAGAGAGAGAGAGGGAGTGAGAAAGATCCTTAGCTTTTTGATAGAAATGAGTGTGTAAGCATGAAAAGGATGGGTGCAGCTACATTTGATTCAACAATGTATTTTCGGGTGTTGTCGGTTTGAATAATTATATTTTTCATAGCACAGCAACTCCTTTCTGCTCCGAGACCTTGAGCTACCCAAAATGATATAATTCGTGTGTGTGTAAACGGTATATTATTTTCTTCAGAAGAATGGGCGGAAAATTACCTAAGTTGTATTATGTGGAACGTGCCAAATGTGATTTATACATGTATAAGATGTGCTTCCGTAACTTCGTACTAGTAGTTTAAAAAAACCAAACGAACCAGTTTGTTACCTTTAATCATTTAATGTACGAATTTTTTTTATACATTTGAATGAATATTTTCGTTCGCTGCTTCCATGTCAATCCTTAAACGACGTGGACAATATTTCCCATACCAAAATTGGATGGAAGTTCAACATTAATAGAATGTTTCTATGGGAAGTCAATTTTTCACACTAGTTCAATTTACTTAGCTGTCGGGTTTATAACTCACACCCCAGGAAGATTTATCTAATCCGCTTAACCACGAGTTTTTAAGAGCTCTTTGGGGCTGTTGCATCAATGGAATATAACGAATTATAGATAAATGCAAAATATAAACACTGGCATTGTAATGCACACACATGTATGTGTATACAGAGGCACTAACATACACGTGTAAGCATTCGTGTTTGTGAAATTTAAGAAAATACATACATGACACATCAAATGCGGAGAATAATAGTGACAAATTATATTATTTGTTTGTATCAAGTCCGAAAACAGTCCACCGCCTTTAGTCCCCAGGACTTATTCTTTGTAAGCCTAACACTTATGCTATCTGTTACTTATGCCGAACTGCTAAGTTACGGGCTTCTTTCAGTTTCCGTCTACCAAAATCGAGTCACAAGGCTTTGCTCTGCCCGAGGCTATAGTAGAAGACATTTGCCCAAGATGTCACGCCATGGGACTGAACCCGGAAGTATGTGGTTGGTAAGCAAACTACTTACCACATAGCCACTCCTGCGCGCTTGTGTATATATATATATATATATATATATCGACTCCTGCGTGTGTGTGTGTGTGTGTGTGTGTGTGTGTGTGTGTGTGTATATATATAGTACACGTGCGTTTCATTTTGACAATTATGGTACTCATACCGTAATTTAGCCATATGTTTCACTACATATATATATATGAATTTTCTTTTGAGTATATATATATCTATACAGATAGATAAATTTTCTTTTTGCATAGACTTCGTAACTGAGAGGCTTCTCGCAATCCCTTGAACATTTGCAATTAACTAATAAGTAATTAAATTAAAACCATTCATTATTAGTAATAAAACGTTACTAATAACAAAGCAGCAATGAAACGTAAAACAATTGATTTTTTTCCTTAACTATAGTATTCAGTTTACAATTTTCTTAATGTTTTCATTAAAAGACGGACGTAACTGCACTTCTACACTTATCGTTTCACAGTTTAATAGTATTTAGCAGGTTATCAACATTTTCGATCCAGTGTATATTCTGGACTGTACAACTAGTTTACATCAACATTCTAACTTATTTTTCAATCAATAAAATTAGAAATTCTCCCGCAATGTTAACAACTGTCTTTACCACTATGAATACGTCTGCCCCAACTAGTTAGCATGAAATCAGCTGTAACAATCCCAATACCAACATTACAGATACACATATGTATATTATACATACCTACATACACATATGTATAGTCGCTAACGTGTGTGATTCCTTCAGCCTACATCATCCACATATCACCATCGCAGCTGACTTTCACACTCTCTCTAAAACACATACTTCTCCCATCCCTCTTTTAGTGTCCCTTCTCTTCCTACTACTCCATATTTATTTCCTCCTCTCATTGTTTCTTCCTATCCATCCTAGCTCTTCTTTTAACTCCTACCATAGTGCTTACAATAGTCTTTCTTGCACCAACTCTCTTTAACCCAACACCTCCAACTACCTATAATTTTGTGTTCTCCTCCTACTCTGTTATCTCCTCCTGTTCCTCTGAGCTATTCATTCCTCCGCCCTTGACAGATACTGTTTGCACTCGCCTCCTCCTCTTCCTCTTAAATATCTCTTACCAACCCCTGTAACACTCTCTTCTACACCTACCACAAATATGTTTGTGCTTGCCTTCTCTTCCCCCTCCCTATAGTTTTCTTATCTCCCACTATTTCCGCGACACTCTCTCCTCCACCCACCACAGACGGAACAGGTCCGAGCCTTTTCAAAATGGCTTCCAACGGTGTGGATGGTGAAACGAACGCCGATCGTAACGTCGAAATATGGAAGATAAAGAAGCTGATCAAAAGCCTGGAGGCGGCTAGGGGGTAAATGTTTTCGCTCAATCTTCACGTACTGGTGAAACATTCTCTTAACGTTGGGCCGACATAGGGAGTTGTGTAAATTCCCCAAAACTAGTCGACCAGTTTCTTTGCTGCCTGTCTGTATATGTGTGTATATAAGCGTGTGTGTGTGTGTGAAAAGAAATTTTTTCTGTACCTCTCTCTCTCTCTCTCAGTATGTTTGCCACATGGCTTAATGTTCGCCCATCCTTTTATTCATTTACCGACAACTGTAGATTTCCACAGGCTATAAATGGTTACCTATACAATTTTGTTTTTGTTTTTAAAAACTGGGTTACAATCTTTTTTTTTTTTATGATTTCAATTGATGATAGATAACAGCACAGTAAAATATATATCTATATAATCGTTCTATACACATGCAGCCTGTCTCATAAACATAAAATTTCACTGTAAGTCTGAAGAGTTTCTATCGTACCGTTTGCTTTATAGTCGCAGCTGCCTGTTTGAGACTAGTATCAGTCAATCCAGTATATATGTATATATATACATATATATAATATAATATACACGTTGTGGCCTGCTACTATACACCGGATTCTCTTTACATCCTAAACTACAACTACCCAAGCAAGAAGCTTAAAAGCATTACTCTTATTTAAACATTTATAATTATCACACATATGTACATGTACCTTAACTTATATAATATGTACCGTTGATGAAATAAAAACTCTCCTAGAATGAAGATATGTCGCATATCTATTAACCTCTGTCTGTCTAACAATCTGTGATCATACAATCTTATAATTTAAGCTTTCTTGTATACGAGACATCGAGGGAACCTTTCTCAACCTAGCCATTTATTTAACACGTCTCTTTCTGTTGAAATTAGCTGTTTTACTTCCTTTCCTAGTTTATTAATTATTAAATCCGTTTCAAAGCTATTATTAATGTTAGAATTATCATTATTCGTGAAACGTACGTTGCCTTTTAATTGATGTGTTCATTATCTCCAGTAGTTTGTGGTATGACGTGCTGAGGCACTTGCTTCTTATTATCCCATTTATGTAAACCATGCTTCTCTCACCTGGCTGTCACCTTAATGTAAGATCCAAGTGTTGCTGTCATAAGGCCACTCAATTACTTCACTAGCACATCATATATATATTTATACATATAAAGATTTTCACTAACATGCTGTGCTAATAGTAATTACATACTATATGTGCACATTACATACACAGCACTAATATACATCACATAATACACACGTTAATCTAAGTAAGCATGAATATTTGCTAAATTAAACGAAACATAATATTGTATATATTACATTGTGTACAGTTTATACTATTTAATTCGTACTATATATAACGCTATATTTCATCGTTGTTGAGGTTAAGGCCTAGGTCGGCCCTAATACAACAAACTTATGATGAAAGACATATCGACTGTGATTTCACCGCCTTTTTAAGAATATCTACTGCTAGATTAGCTAGATTATTCAGTGTCCTTCTCTTTAAGACTTTAGGGACATTTGTTTGCTATTTTAAGCAAGTTTAGCGACCACGTAAATGTCCCCTTGAGATTACTGTGTATTGAATAGCAAAAATAGATTGTGAAATATAAAAAATCCAGTGGCGTATAAACCACTTCAGTGAATCTCTGCCATATATCTTTCTCCTTCAAAGAACTTGTTAGACCAAAGTTTGTTGGTAGATTTATCTACATCCTTATTTTACTCTGTGTGTGTATATATGGTACCAAAAAAAAAAGTATTTAGTGCTGAATGTAAGCTTATGTTGAAAATGTATAGATGGTTATTTGTACCACGACACATGTGATAGAGTCAACTCGAAAACGTGACATTCTTAACCCGCAACACACTAATCACCAGCTGTTTGTCTTGACATGGTTTTTTTTTTATGTGTGCGTGAATGGGGAAGGGGGGTTTTTAATGCTTTGATTCAGTGCATTACTGTTATCACGAGTGCTGTGTGATACAGATTACCGCGAGTTTTCGGACCCGGTTTCAATTCACAATTTGAATTCATTTGTTAGAGATCTTGAGAAGTTAGTATTGCGACATGTCGTGTACTCTCTCTCTCTCGCAAAGAATTCGTGACTAAGAAAGAAATTGTAACTATAACCACGATTTATTTTTGAACTTTCAAATATCTTTTGTTACTTTTTTTCTTTCTGTAGAAGTAAAATTATGTTGAGTAACTGAAGGAACTGTTCAGAGTTTTACATATAAATTGGTCAGCAGGAAATTACATAGAATTTGTATTTCAATTTTTATCTCTTGTCCAACTTAGATGTACTATTCTTTTCAAAAGTATGTATGAGTAGCAATTCTAGATGTGTAAATTTGGTGAGTTATGCCCCCCTTATTTCAGTTGAGACTTGATACTTTTGTTTTCTTTGCAAAATAATGATTCTGTTTCTTTTACTCTGTTCTGCAACTCTTCTAATGGAAGCACTTGCACTCTCTTCATTTGACTTAGACTTTTGAAGTCATTGACGTTTAAGGAAGGAAGGTCCTGTATTGAATATCGATCGCGTTGCATGAAATCTACCCGTTTAATAATTATATTTGAAACGAAGCTAACAAGTGTCTGCTCGCTCTTCTTCGTCACGTTGAATACTATAATAATGATGATCATCTAAGTAGTAAAAGTTGACTAACGATTTGGCACGGTTTTCACTTCTGACTCTACTTCTTTTAAACAAAAATCGAGTTACTATAACAAGTGTGATTATTTTGACTAATTCTAGCTACAGAACTTGTGAAGTTTCAATTTATAACTTCTTTAGGGTTGATTATTTTTGTAAGATATATCAAGAAATTTGATTTAATCGTTATCAAAAGTAGTAATATGGGAAATTAGTGTTATTAGGTTAATGTGAAGTGCTTAAAATTCATAGATACAGACAAAATGTTTACACCAGAAATTGTGGTGGAATTGGTGTTGAAGAATTTTAACTAACCCCCCCCCCCCCAAAAAAAACAAAAAATTGGTTCTCAGATTTATAATATGATTCTTATATTGGAATTTTCTCTTTGAATGAAAAGCAGACTGATACGTGTATGCAAAGTACACGATTGCATGCTAGTGAAACTTGGGCATTGAATGAAGAGAAAGTATAAAGACTGGTATGTCATGAAGTTTGGATTTTTGAACTGGTTTGTGTGTAATCTTAATGTTTAAGGACAACAGAGCAGAAGTGAGTTGAAGAAAAGACTGGATTTAAGAGAAATTGGATATAATGAGTGGAAACTGTTGGTACAGATGTGATACTAAAAGAGTGTGACAGCTGGGTAAAGAAATGCCAAGCAATCCATGTGGGACATTCATGTTGAAGACTGAGACATGGGATAAAGTGGTAAAAGCCGACTGCAAGAGGCTGAACCTCACAACAGAGGTAACAAAGAACCACACTAAATGGTGTGGTACAGAAAACATGCGATCATGGAAAAGTGGATCTAAAATGGTTTAATATCTCCAGTTTAGAATAGATTAATGAAAAATTGCCAGTTTAAATATTTTAAAGGTGTTTTGAAATATATTTTTGTTGTTAGGGGAAACACACTTTGCCAGAATTTGTGACAAAAGTGGTCTCGCAGTGTTTCATTTCCATTTCTGATTTTCTTCATTTCATGTGTTCACCAACTAGAATCAAGACTGCTGATGGCTTATCTTTCTACATATAAAAGACAGTTACTGTGTGAAATTTGGATAGAGTATAACAAACTACAAAATTCCTCTGGGTAGCACATAAAGGAAAGCTCTTTGAAAGGTTCTCAGACTTTAAATTGAACAGCATTTGAGATAGAATTCTCTAATTTATCTTGGATAATATAAAGTTTTTTCAATGATCAAATAGCTCAAATTGGAATTATTTACAAACCAATCCTCAGGTATTTTATTGTTTATGGAAGAATAAAATATCAAATATTTAAGGATTAACTATTTCTAATTTGTCTACATCAACACATGAAATGGTCTTGTTCATATTACTTATAAATATGTTGTTTCAGTTCTTTTGACATAAGCAATAGAATATGAAAGAATTATCTTAATCTAAGAAATGGTTCTTGTTTGGTTTTTTTCTTTACTCTTCTTGTACTTTATCCATGTTTGTCCAATGAAATGAAATTTGTAAAATAATTTTACTGCATAGTTGTTTCCAAATTTGAAAAGGGAAGCTTTTCTGCATAATCTCACCATCATTCAGCATCCACTTTTCCATGCTTGCAAAGCTTAAATAGAATTTGTTAAGGCAAATTTTCTATAGCCTGATTCCCTTCCTGTTGCTAACCCTCACCTGTTTCCAAACTAGGTAGTAGTTCCCCATAGCCTGACATTTTTCATGGAAGACTAGAAGCAAACATCCTTGCTTTTATGATACTCATTTACAACCATCAGGTGATGTCTTGACATTGGTATACACACACACACACAACAGACTTCTTTCAGTTTCCACCTTCTAAATTCACTCATAAGGCTTTGAGTAGCTTGGGGATATTGTAGAAGACGCTTGCCCAAGATGCTGTGCAGTGGGACTGAATCCAAGACTGCATGGTTGGAGAGCAACCATACGGTGGTATGGTCAAAGAGTTTGCTTTTCAGCCATATGGTTTTCAGTTCAGTCCCACTGTGTGGCACTTAGATAAGTGGATTTGGCAAATACAAGCAAGCCCATTTTGTAAGTATATGTGTGTTTCTTTGTCTTGACCTCATGTAATAATTGTAAGTGAGCACCAGTGTAATTTGTTTCCAGTCTTCTGTGAAAACATGTTTGGCCTGGGGAAAATATTACCTTACTCAAAAAACAGCTGGGAGTTGGCAACAGGAAAAGCATCCAGTCATAGAAAATCTGCCTCAATGAATTCACTTGTCTGATCCATGGAAAAATGGACATTAAAATGATACACACACACAATCTTTCTGTCTCTCTCTCTCTCTCTCACATTTCACACACACACACGTTTGTGTTTATATACTCTTATCAGCAGTTTAGTTACTATTATACATTATTTTAGAAAGAATACAGTTTGAGTAATTGCCTCCTGATCTTATGGTTATTTAACCAGTTAACTGAAAAATAGTATTTAGATTTGGTTTGTACTTTAAATGAAGTAAATATATTGGAAATTTGGCATATCATCATCATCGTTTAACGTCCGCTTTCCATGCTAGCATGGGTTGGACGATTTGACTGAGGACTGGTGAAACCGGATGGCAACACCAGGCTCCAATCTAATTTGGCAGAGTTTCTACAGCTGGATGCCCTTCCTAACGCCAACCACTCAGAGAGTGTAGTGGGTGCTTTTACATGTCACCCGCACGAAGGCCAGTCAGGCGGTACTGGCAACGGCCACGCTCGAAATGGTGTCTTTTATGTGCCACCCGCACAAAAGCCAGTCCAGGGGCACAGGCAACGATCTCGCTCGAAAACCCTACGAAGGCCAGTCAGGCGGCACTGGCAATGGTCACGCTCAAAATGGTGCATCTTATGTGCCACCCGCACAAGAGCCAGTCCAGGGGGGGTAATACTGATATATCAAAATTTACTGCGGTGAAGTTTAAGTGACACTCTTTCATACATATTATTATGCACACATGTTTTTCAGGCTGATTAAGATGTATATATAAAGTACATTAAATGAATCTCATAAATTTTAGCTTAACCCTTCAGCATTTAAACCAGCCATTAACCAGATCCAACCTCTCACACCTACCTTACAATGATGGTCTAAAAATATATGGTCGCATAATTGAAATCTGAAGGCTACAAGATAATGTAGGATGAATTCAAAGCAATGTGAATAATTGTTGCATTTGATATAAATCTGAATGCTAAAGGGTTAAAATGCTCAAATATTATTAAATATCCGTTGTTATTCAGTTTTATTGGAGTATTGATTGCATGGTGATAGGTGTACCATTTGGTATGGTGGTGATGCAGAAACAAAATGAATAGGCTCGCTCAAGTAAGAACTGAGTCAGTCACTTTTTGGAAAATTTCAATATAAATCTGATTAGGACTAACTTCACCCAAATGATAGATAAAGGACTTTGTACAAGTCAGCTTAGAGACAATTTTTTTCAGGGTCTTGTTTGTCTCCCTAAGAGAGGATGGGAACATGGCTGAACAAGACTCAGTTAAATGAGTAATGTGAATGCGTAGTGCTAGTGTTATTTGTTTTAATTGAAATTAATATAGTTGTCTTTTATAGACTTTGTCATTTGTAGTGTGAATGTCCTTAACTATAATGACTGCAAATAATAGCTTGTAATTTTCTAGAAAGTCTATTTTAGTCTAAACTTCTGTTGGCCATTAAATACATCTAGTTGTAGTTTTAGCCATTCGCCTAGTCTGGATCTGAATAATTTTTATGAGACTGAGAATAGATGGAGCTTTTTGTTTTTGTAGCTGAAAGTGTCTAAGAATCTAAGGTAGGGGAGGAAACCAAACAGGAAAACAAAGATTGATTAGAATTAAATTAAGCTAAATTCTAAAATGTTTTCTTTTTTTTTTTTTACTTATTCTGCTCATTTAAAGTTATAGCTCCTGATGTAATGGAGCAAACTAAGTAAAATCATCAAATAATTTAATGTAGTTCATTTATTGCTAATATTGAACTCTGTTTTATATTATTAAGCAGTCACATCACTACAGACAGGATTTTTGCTTTTTCCTTCCATTTGTTTGTTGGAATATGAGGACATCATTGTAAACTAGGGGCAATATTAACTCTCGAATATTTTTTTCACTTTATTTTACAAGCTATTGTAGAAAATAAAATTACTCCATTAATTTTCTTATTCATCAAATGTCATTAGAAATTTTCTATGTGTTTCTCAAACACTCCAAAAATGTTATAAGTATTCAAATTAGGTTAATTTTTACAGGTTTTATTTCATATTTTATTTTTAATGTCTAAGATAGTCTGAATGATATATAATGGTAGTTAGTTTTAAAGATTTTGGCACCAGCTTTGCCATTTATCTGTCTAGAGATCAATATTTTAAATATCAGTAAGGAACTAGAGTTCGTTATGTTTATTGTAGAGGGACTTGGGCTTGTCTAATATAAAACAAAACAAAAAAATAATTTTATATTCTAGAATATGTAGAATACCTATTTCTTTTAATTATTTGTAAGTCTTTTCACTGATCAGTTTTAAAAAAGTATAGGTAGAATATAGATATGCTACTAGCTGTGGCAAAGTTTAATTTTCTGGTTTATAGATCAAAATTGAGATGGATCTCTTAAGCCATTGAGCAGCTGGTATAATACCAGTATTGCTTGTGGTTGGATGTACCTTGACACATTTGGTTGCTTGCTAATGAGCTACATAACTTTGCCCTTTCACCAACACAAATAAATGGGTGTATTTTCCTTGAGGTTCTTGCTTGTAAATGGAATCAAACTAACCGAACAGTGCATGTTAAATCAAAAGAAATCAAATGGATAGGAAGTAAAACATTTATTTCCTTTTGAACTTATTTAGATATTGTTTATATTTTAATTCGTTTATTTGTTTTTGTCTGCAATTATCTTCTTTCTTATACATATTCTCTATTCCCCCGACCCTTTTTCTTCAATTTTTAATGTAATAATACGAGGGCTTGGCTTTGTGGTGAGCCATTAACTGCAAAATAAATACTATTGTAAACATGGAAAATGTTCATTACATTGTTTTTTTTGTTTTTTTTTATCTATATAAAGTCTTAATAATTGAAAAATTTATCTTGCTGTAAAATAGCTTTTAAAAAACAATTAGAAATATTTTGGGATTTGCAGAACTATATGATGGTAGCTTTAATAATTGAAATGGACTCTAAACTTTGGTTTTTATAGAATACTGGCTAGTTTCTTTGCATGTACAGGTAAAAATAATTTATTCAACAACTGGTTACAGTAAAATAGGTTCAGATTTTATTTATATCATCATTTTCCATGATGGTATGGGCTGGATGATTTGACAGGAGCTGGTAAGCCAAAGGACTGCACCAAGCTCTACTGTCAGCTTTAGCATAGTTTCTATGACTAGATGCCCATCTAATGTCAACCACTTCACTGAGTGTACTGGGTGTGTTTTACATGGCACCAGCATTGTTGAGATCACCAATTAACTTGCAAGACAGACCCTTCAACTGAGAAGGAGGGATGATATTGAGGGAAGTGATTTTGTCAAGTTTTCCTTTGACGATGTTAATCACAAGCCAGTTTTATTTTTGGGGGTAGTTTTTGTTTTTACTATTGGATTCTCTTTATGCTACTAACCAATCTACCCTGAAATAATGAGTGAAGTTTGATTTTTTTGCTCAGCCTGACAAATTTAGGGTATGTAGTTGTCACTGCTTGTGCACTACTCAAATGGTTTTGTAACTATGTGATCAGCAGTCTTTTATGTAATGTAATTATATTTGAAGCATAGGTACATGAAATGTTCTATTTTCCTCATCTTGGGTGATCATAATCAATGGTACTGACAGGTTTTGACTGGCTACCTCTAATATATATATACATGTGTATGTGCCTGATCCTGAGTAACAGTCAAATGAAAGTTCTGTGATCAATTCCTATCCTGACTTGAGCAGAAATATCTTTTCTTAAGACAGTCAGTGTCAACTCATCAAAATGAGCCAGTCATTCCCACTGTCTTTTCATGCTGGCATGGATCGTTTGATTTGACTGGATCTGGCGAGCCACATGACTGCATTTTGCTCCAGTGTCAGCTTTGGTGTCGTTTCTACAACTGAATGCCCTTTCTAATGCCAAACACTTTACAGTATGTTCTGGGTGTTTTTTTCATGCCACTGGCACTAGTGAGGTTGCCAAGTAACTTGCAAGACAGGAAAATCAGTATCTAAGATTTTAGCCCTTTAGCATTTAGATTACCCTGTCAAATGTAATGCTTATTTATTCATATTATTTTCAGTTAATCATACATTATCTAGTAGCTTTAAGATTTCAATGATGTGATTGTATATTTTTAGAATGACATTGCAGGGTAGTTGTGAGTGGCCTGATCTGTTCAATTTCAACATAAAACTGGTAGGATATGGCTGGTTTGAATGCTAAAGAGTCAAAGCATTCAACATGAGGAAAATAGCCGAAATAAAGCATTTTGTGTGGATTATTTCTAAAGATTGGTAGCAATACATGCTGAAAAAAAGAACTGGTGTATATATATATATATATATATGTATATATATTGAGCATGGCCATTGCTAGTACTGCCTGGGTGTGGCCGTTGCCAGTACTGCCTGACTAGCCCTCGTGCCGGAGGCTGCACCAGGCTCAATCTGATCTGGCAAAGTTTCTACAGCTGGATGCTCTTCCTAACACCAACCACTCCGAGACACCAGCACGAGTGTCAGTCAGGCGGTTCTGGCAACGACCACGTTCAAAAAGGTGTTTTTTACGTGCTACCTGCACAGGAGCCAGTCTGGCGGCACTGGCAACAACCATGCTCAAATGGTGCTTTTCATGTGCCACCAGCAAGGGAGCCAGTCCATGGCCCTGACAATGATCACGCTCGGATGTGCCTTTAACGTTCCACTGGTACAGTGCCAATCAGGAAGTACTGCGTCAGCGATTTTGATTTGTTTTCACTTGCCTCAATAGGTCTTCGCAAGCAAAGTTTGTCCAATGAATGAGGGTATTCACAAGTGGGCTGGTTACACCCACTGGCATAGGCCATGGGCCATGGTCTCACTTGGCTTGTCGGGTCTTCTCAAGCACAGCATATCTCCAAAGGCCTCGGTCACTTGCCATTGCCTCAGTGAGGCCCAATGTTCGAAGGTCATGCTTCACCACCTCATCCCAGGTTTTCCTGGTTCTACCTCTTCCACAGGTTTCCTCAACTGCTAGGGTATGACACTTTTTCACACAGCTATCCTCATTCATTCGCAACACATGACCTTACTAGCGCAGTCATCTCTCTTGCACATCACATCTGATGCTTCTTAAATACAACTTTTCTCTCAGGGTGCTTACACTGTTGTGTATGCACACTGACATTACACATCCAGCAGAGCATACTGGCTTCATTCTTTGCAAGCTTACGCATGTCATCAACAGTCACTGCTATGTAGCATGGCTGTTCATACACATGCATCATATAGTCTATCTTTTACTTTGAGCAAGAGACCCTTTGTCACCAGCAGAAGTAGGAGGTCTCTGAACTTTGCCCAGGCTATTCTTATTCTAGCAGCTACACTTTCAGAGCATCCACCCCTGCTACTGACTTGGTCCCCTAGGTAATGGAAGCTATCAACTACTTGTAGTTTTTCTCATAACCACCCACACACCTACCTTAAAAATATCACACAAATCAACATTTTTGATTTGTGCCTAGCTCTGAAACAGAAATATGTCTGTGACATTCATGTTTTCCCAAGATAAATTCCAAATGTGACTTGAAGACAAATTTGTAGAATTAATTTGTTACTTTAGTATTCATATATTGTTTTACCACAATATTTTCTCAACTTTTATTGAAATATATTGTAGTTCTATATTTTTGTTCAATCAGTATATTCACAGAGAAGGCCGATAGCATTTATTTGATGGAGATGGTTAGTGGAACCCAAAGCTCTTGTTATTAGACCATAAAACATTAGATCACAGTTTGGTAGTCCTAAGTTCAACTCCATTATACATTATATTATGTTGTATTCATTATACTGTTGAACTTATTTGTGTTTTATTTTGCCTGTGGGAATAGATGAATTGCTCACAATCCCAAGGTGCTCTCTCTTTCTCCCCCTGGCTCTCATCTTTTTTTTCCCTTTCTTTTCCTAGTCTTTCCTCTAGTATCTGACAAAATGTTATAACTTTTTTTCCTTAATATTAACTGTTAACATCTCCTGTATTTTTGTCTTGTTATTTGTATTTGCTTTGCTTTATGTGTATCATCATCATCATCATCATCATCATCATCGTTTAACGTCCGCTTTCCATGCTAGCATGGGTTGGACGATTTGACTGAGGACTGGTGCAACCGGATGGCTACACCAGGCTCCAATCTAATTTGGCAGAGTTTCTACAGCTGGATGCCCTTCCTAATGCCAAACGTGTATATACATATCATTATGTCCACTTTCCTGTTTGCATGGGTCACATGGAATTCTTTGAGGCAGATTTCTGTATGGCCAAATGCCCTTCTTGTCACTAACCCTCATCTGTTTCCAAGCAAGATATTTCCCTCATGTCCAGATATGTTTTCCTCTGAAAAATGGAAATGAACAACATTGCATGTATGTTGGTAATAATGATGATTGTGTATGTGGGTGAGATCTAGGCTTGAAGTTATGTACAAGCTACATCCATGTCATTATGTGCTAAGCTTCTCATATAAAGAACTTAAGTAAATTGAGCTGGAATGGCTATTTAATATTTACACAATTTAGTTAATGTCTATTACAGGCACATTGAAGGAAGCCAGCTCTAAATTACGTGTAGTCAACTTGAATAAATGCTTCTTCTGTCACTAATCTACATTGAAACCTAATTAAAAATTATAATCTGCATTCCTCATTGTTAAGTAGTTCAGTGGTGAATGGAAGAGCTATGGTTGTCTTAGACTATGGATTGTCTCTTGTGGGTATCATCACATTGAGTTCTTTGATATGTTACTTCACAGGTTTGTCTATTTTAGTTAATTTAAATGGCTATTATATAGATAGACATTAAACTTTATTATTTTTTGTGGAATTCAGATTTTTTTTAAAATTAAGAACTTTTAACATTTTGAACGGTTTAATTTTTTTACTATCTAAATTGTTTTTTGAATAAAGATAATCCTTTTTGTATGCTCTTTCTTTCTCTCTCTTTCTCTCTCTCTCTCTCTCTCTCTCTCTCTCTCTCTCTCTCTCTGTGTGTGTGTGTGTATATATATATATATATATATATATATATATATATATCAGGAACGGGAAAGGAGTAAACCTGTGGGCACTTTATATGACAAGGGAAACATCTAGCAGTATAGGAAAATGGCTGTAGTTTGAATTTGTTGCAAAAGTACCACAGTAGCATTTATGTAGCTCACCCACATAGAAATCTAGGTACATGACTACTCTGATGAGTGCACTTGTCAACAAAAGATGCCATTGAAGGACAGTATTGCTTTGAGGCTGATGCCACTGTTTGGTTATGAGGTAGCTCAAGAGTGGGCAAGAGATGACTGGATTCTTGTGCTGTTGAAACCACATTTGATATTTCCCAGTTGTGCTCATTATTTGTTCATGTAGAAAATTAGGGAACATAAAAATAGCATGCCATATATCTCTAAATATTTTCATTTGAAAATATTAAGTCTGACTTTGACAAGATAAATACACAAAAGCATTTCTTAATTTTCAAGATACAATTTTTGTTTTTATATTAAAATTATTTTATTTAATATTATGCAAAAAGGAGTGGGTAATGGATTTGGAAGGTGCAACAGCTAGTCTGCTTGGATTATCCAAATATAGAATGTGGACATAAGGTAGAGAAAGATGAGTAATTGTAGTTAGGACTCACCACAAGTATCCAGATGAGCAGCTTCGCTACTATCTTGCAACTTTATTACCTGGGTCTTTAATCTGAGGTGCTGTTGACTAGGTGTAGAATCCTTAATGGGTATTTAGTATATGAACTGTGTGTGTGTGTCTTGTTTCAGAGTTTATTAACAAAATTGCTGTTATCTCTAATAAAGTCAAATATAAAAATCCTTGCTTTCTGGTAATTTAGGTAATCCATTATTTAACTCAGTTTTTGGTAGATAACTGTTTTGATCTAATTTTGAAAGAAGTGCCTTTTGAAAAAGGCATCAGTAAGTGTTTAACAAATCATTCTAAAAGAATTTGGAATTGTCTATTAATTTATCCCACTCTTGTTGTTAAGTTCCAGGTTATTTCTGTTCCAATCCTTCTTGCTATGATTATCTCAGTTTATTTTCAGACAACATATCCAGAGTTACATTAACCAATATGTCCTTTTTTTAAAATATTTTTCAAGATATTAAAGTTTGAAATGTGTTATTTCTAGTACTGATATAGAAGTGCTCTAATTTTATATCCTGCTGTAGAGCCCAAATTCCACACTTCTATTTGTTACCTATTTTTTTCCACTTCATGGAACTTAGCTTCCATTTCATGTCTTCCATGGCTTGTAGATTTTGTAAATATTTTAAAGATCACATTTGTTAGCCTTCTGTCTATTTGTTTAGCCTGTGCATTTTAAAAATTGTATCAACCACATAAAAAAGTCAAATGTTACATGTTTGTAGCTGTTTTTTTAGAAAATTAGTTATATGATTTAGTGCTCAACAGTTTTTATATTATACACCATATTTACTTTTTATCAAAAAAGACATATTTACAAAGATGTTTCTGTCTGCAGATTTGTAGAAATTGATAAACTAACAGATTTTTGTGATTGGACCTTTCTGTAGGTGGATTGATAATCAATAGAGAGCTAGACTCTTGTGTCATTTAACTGTGGGCCTCTATGTTCTGAGCTCAAATCTTGACGAGGTCACATTGTTTTTGAGGTCAACAAAATAAGTACTAGTTAAATGCTGGCGCTAGTTTAATAGTATTTTTTAATAAAATTCAAATAGCTTTAAATGGTCAAGATCAGCATTTTTATTTCTTCAATAAAATTTATAATTGCAATTATCACATTTTTCTGAATATTTAAAAAAATTTCTTTTTAATGTAGATTTTGCCTTAAAATATAAAAATGCTCTTCTAGGTTACATTCTTTTAAAATTTGTGACAGTGTTCCTTAGAAACCATTAGTTTCATTTAATCTACAAGTAATAGCATTTACCATTTCTCATTTTTTTTTCTTTTTTGTTTTTTTGCAATTACTAATATTTTGATTTTATTTTTTTATTCAGAAGTCTGTAATTTTTCTTGAACCTGATCTCTAA
This sequence comes from Octopus bimaculoides, assembly GCF_001194135.2. Lineage (NCBI taxonomy): Eukaryota > Metazoa > Mollusca > Cephalopoda > Octopoda > Octopodidae > Octopus > Octopus bimaculoides. Next base: position 167,162,828 of record NC_068982.1, read on the forward strand.
TCATATTCATCTGGCATGAGTTTTTTTTGTTTTTTTTTTTGTCATGGTCATTTTTACATCCACTTTTCCACATTACCATAGGTTGCTCCAGCCTGTTTCTACACACTTTTCCACCCATTGCAGTCTTTTGCCATCTTCTTTGTGAGGTTCAGCATCCTAAGATGAGCCCTCACCATTTCTTCCCATGTCTTCCACTTGTTCACCCTGCTATCATTCTTCATACACAGCACATGTACATGCTAGCAGTCTTCTCTTCGTAATATATTGAGCAGAGCATGGCTCTCTTCATTTCTATAATGCAGCATTACATCTCATACTTTGATGCCAATGGAGGTAGTAGCTTGAACTTTTTTCCCCACTCTATCCTTTGATTATTCTGCTTTTGTGACACCCACTGTTACCTAGGTGAATAACTACTGTTACACGTCTAGGTAATAGAAGCTATCAAACTCCTCCTAGCATATTTTCTGGCAGTCAAAAGAATCCATTTCTTGAGTGCTCTTAGTGCTTAGTTCTGTGCATCTATTACATGTGAAATTCTTTTCTGTCAGCTTGCAAAATATCTCACTGCATCTTTTGGGTATACAGTCTTGACTTCCTATCTAGTCATTTCCTGTATGTTAAACTTCATTACTTCTCTGTTGGTTGTAATGTTTTATTTTCTCTTTTTACTAAGACTTTGTCTTCCAGAATTGACCATTAAGGCCTTATAATTCTAACCCTTCCATATCGGGAAGTTTTTGCTAACACTGACTGATTCAATATACTGAAGTTTACACAAACAGCCAGTTTTGATCTCTCCTATGACCAGGTGACGGTTAATAAACAAGAGTGGGCTGGGAATCGAGCCTTGATGTCCACTTCCGTGGACACTGAATTCTTCACACCACTAGCACAACTCTCATAGCTATACCACTCCACATTTTGTTTTAGTAACCACCAAACTACAAACCTAGTAGAGCTCCTGTCAAAGTCTATTCCAGGTTAGTGAAAGATAGGTATAACAGTTTCTTCTTGGCTAAAATCTTCTGTAGTTTCCTAATGAGGGTATTGGTAGTTCCATGTTCTATCACTAATCCAAACTGCATCTCATATAGTTTCTCTTCTGATTAATTTTGCTCTCAGTCTCCCTACCATTTTTGCTGACTAGATCTATGAGTTTAATCTAATTACTCCTTTCTAAAGAATCTCTTTTGTTCTTGTAGCATTTAGCAATGCTGTTGCTTTGTCATTTATTGGAAATAACACATTCCTGCTCTGCCTAATGTGAGTAAGTAGTGCATGTCCAACTTCATCGGATACTTCCAAGCTCTTAGTAACTGTTCCTTCCTGAGAGGTTTGCTGTTTTCCCTGCCTTCATCTTTTAATGGTCCTTTCTACCATACAAAGCAGTCAAACTCTGGTTGGTCTCCCTTTGTTGAGTCCATATAAGGTGATACCTCTTTTTCCCTTCAACAACCACTTTAATACTCATGACCCTTTCTTTTCTGTGTTGATGAGGGCAAATGCTCTGCTATAATTCCATGTACTCTTTTCATCAACAAGACCTTGACTTGTGTTGGCACATTACTTGATAATCCAAAACTTTTCAAGCTTTGTGATTAAGAGTATCAGTAAACTTCTTACTTTTGCTCCCCTCTTCTAAATATACTTGACATCTAATTTTCTGTTCTAGTTACCTTGTAATGTTCCTTGACTAATACTCTGCTTTTTATGTCCCTTTCTATAGCTCTTTCTGTTGTACTATACTGCCACCCTATTGCTCTCTCATTTTTCTAGAATCAAGTCTTTGTTCCTTCCAAAAACCTGGTCTGTGGTTCACAGTAGTTTGTGTTACAAGGAACATTCAGTTGACTTCGATCTCCCTTTAATCATAGGTATCACATAGTCCTTCTTACAAGCTACATACAGTTACGTAAGATCTTTTAGATTCCATATTTTTCTTTAATTTGTCTTTTGTTTCTGAGTCCAACTAATTATCCTGAGGTCACTAATTACTAGTCTATGTTGAGGGTGAAGAAAGTCTTTGCATTGATAATCAACTGTTTGTCCTGTTTTATGGTGAGGCTGAAGTATCTGGCTAGCATATTCACCTAAGTGATAGATGATCAGGTGATTAGATTATTTTCTGAAGATTTTGTTACAGATTTTTTTTTGTGTGTGTATATCTTTACAGAACTCCAGTATCCTTAATAGCTCTTTAGTTTTTGTACTGTAGCCATATGTTTATCAGAAATAGCTATCCTGGTATGGTCTACTATAATTATTAACATTACCAGCCATGATAACGAAGTCGTTGTTGCCTATTTTAGATGTCATCTGCAAGTGGGACTTACAAGAATGATCTTTTTGCACACCTGTAAATTCTGATAGCTTATTTATTTGTTTCATATTCTGACTACTTGATTACTGTATTCAATTCTCTGTTAACAATATTTCTGCTGCTCCACCTATTACACAGTTGTTATTTGCCTAAAAGGATTTGTACTGTCCTTTGCCTGTATGTGAAGTTTGGTTCAGGACCCTCTGCATATCATCTCATGTACACTGCACACATTTTAATATCTTTACTCTAATGTCCCTACAATCCCTCCAGATTTACTTTTTCATTATGCCGACAGTAATGGTAGCAGACCTAAAATTCTGAATGGAGGAGAGTTTCTTGTGGTGATGAGTGAGATGGGTTTGCCTGTACTTGTGAGAAAGAGAGTTGCTGTGATTGTCAAGCCATTCTCCACTACAATGCATAGCACTGATATGTTAAATCTTTGTCACATATATGCAGTTAGGATGTTTTTGTTTTTTTATTTATTGCATTTTATATATTTATTCCACAGAAATGGCACAAGCATGATTTCCCTGATTATTCCTCCCAAGGATCAAATTTCTCGAGTTGCTAAGATGTTAGCCGATGAGTTTGGCACAGCTTCTAACATAAAGAGTCGAGTAAACCGGCTATCTGTGCTGGGTGCCATTACATCAGTACAACAGAGACTAAAGTTATATAACAAAGGTAACTCAAACAGAAACGTTTCTGTGTTTTTTTTTCTTTTATGTGTGGTTTGGAGTGCTGCTTTCCTGTTACTCTCTTGCCTCAGATGTGCTTTCAATCAAACTGTTGTTGACTATATCAAGCTTCCACTTCATACTCACTTAGAACATAGAGATAAATTAAACCTGTAAACCAAATGAGATTGTCGTCATGGCCGATGCTGGTGATTTGTAACTGGTACATAAAAAACACCAACTATAGTCTTGGAAGGGTTTTCAGCTGTAGAAACCATGCCAAATCAGATTGGAACCTGGTGCAGCTCCCTGGTTTACCAGTTTTCAGCCAGACTGTCCAACCCATGCCAGCATGGAAAGTGGACGTTAATGATAATGATGATTTGTTTCAGTTTTTGAGAATATACTGATGTATGATGTGACACTTCATAAATCACCATCTTGTTGCATGTGTGTATATACAGCAATAATAGGATAAAGAATGATAGTTCATTGATGGAAGTATTTTGTCTCAAAGAGATCTCACTTTTGCTAAAAGACAGTTGTAATTCTTTGGGAATATGTCTAATATGCAGGGCAACTGATAGGGTATAACTCACTGAAAGGCACTAGTTCCATGGGTGGGACAGGAACATAACCAGACAATGAGCAATGTGGATATGGTATAGGTTTGCATATAAGACAAATAAGTAATTTGTTGTGGGGAAATTATATTTGGAAGCTAGATATTGGATATAACTAACTAGGAGAGATGGGGTACAAGATAGCTTTGCCATATCTCTAAGTACTGAGATATCAAATCAAAACTGCTTTGAATTACAAGACAATGCGCATATCAGAATTGTGCAAGAAGGTTGATAAAATCACGCTATAAAAAAAAGATTACGAGTAAGATAAAGCATTCTGCTCCTAAAGGAGAAATCAGGTGAGCCAGCAGAAGGCTAGATTAGTGTTTCTCACTTTTATCTTTTATTTCCTTCAGTCACTTGATTGTGGCCATACTGGAGCACTGCCTTATAGGGTTCTTAGTTAAGCAAACTGACTCCAGGAATGTTTTTTTCCTTTTTTTTAAGCCTATTACTTATTCTATTGGTATCTTTTGCCGACCTGCTAAGTTACTGGGATGTAAACACACCATCACCAGTTGTTGAGTGGTGACAGGGCTTTCAATTTCTGTCTACCAAATCCGCTCACAAGGCTATAGTAGAAAACACTTGCCCAAGGTGCTACTCAGTAAGATTGAACCCAGAACCATGTGTCAGGAAGCAAGCTTCTTACCACACAGCTATGCTTGCACATGTATATGTATTATTAAATCAAGGTATGTAAAAATCTCTTTGGAATAGATTTTGCTAGTCTGGTTTTACTCTTGCTTAATCAAATTATAACAGAATTTTTTCTTTTTTAACTTTTAGTGCCTCCTAATGGTTTAGTCATCTATTGTGGAACCATTGTTACAGACGAAGGAAAAGAGAAAAAAGTTAATATTGATTTTGAACCGTTCCGACCTATAAATACTTCGCTCTACCTCTGTGACAACAAATTTCACACGGAAGTAAGTGTTCCTCAGTTTATATTCAACTATCAGTAATAACAGGTTATTTATTACACAGTGGAGACGACTTAGTACTTTCATGGCAATATTTCTAAAATAATTTACTACCTATGTATTTTAAATCAGCACTAGAGTTGGTCTTGTGTAATGGTTATCAAAATGGTTAAGGTTGTTTTAACAACTTTTGTTGGCTTCTGAATTTGCAAGATAATCTTGTTACAGTGTTTAAATTTATGTAAATGTAGCAGTGAAAATCTTTACTGGCATTGCTTTAATACATCAAAATTTGTCTGCGATATAACTGATAAACTATCTCATATGAGTAGCATAACACTCTTGCAGTTGTTTTGAAGCATTAAAGTAGACTCTCGGGATCTACTGTTTGTGCAATCCAGTAAACATATAACCTTTTGTAAAACATACAGCTATCCTTTTTGCGGATTCATCTAATTCCTGTATGCACATTTTATCACTACAAACGGGATTCAATACTTGAAACATGATACTGTAAAATAACTTATAAAGCTTTTTCATTTTACCATCATCAGTTCTTTTAAGATTGCACCCTTATATTTTAATGAAAAATTTGTGCCCAAAATTGTGATGTTATATCATTATGAACCATGATCCCTCTGTGCTCAAGTTGTAACTGATCCATATATTATGATCTGTTTGGGATTCTTGATTTATGTACGATATAAACTGGATGAATTGTGCCAGTTTTCAAGTATTACACATTGTGTGTAGCACCTTATTGGAAGTTTTCTTTAATTACAGGCTTTAACAGCACTTTTGGCAGATGATAATAAGTTTGGTTTTATTGTGATGGATGGTAACGGAGCCTTATTTGGAACCTTATCTGGAAATACACGAGAAGTACTTCATAAATTTACAGTTGATTTACCAAAGAAACACGGTAAATTTTTACAAGCATTTCAGCTTTTCATCAAATTACCTTTTTGCAGCATGCATCAGCATTCATCTTTGTACAGGAAAACTTTGTATTATAACTTTGAAACAAATATATTCATTTTTTTTTTTTTTTTAATGTCCACTTTCCATGCTAGCATGGGTTGGACGATTTGACTGGGGACTGGCGAACCAGATGGCTACACCAGACTCCAATCTGATCTGGCAGAGTTTCTACAGCTGGATGCCCTTCCTAACGCCTACCACTCTGAGAGTGTAGTGGGTGCTTTTTATGTGCCACCGACACGAGGGCCAGTCCGGCGGTAACTTTTACCAATATTTACAGGCAGTAGTTACTATCCCAAATTTTTGTTTTGTAATGAAATCACAGATTATTTTTAATCCTTTAGCATTCAGATTACTCAATCAAATGTAATGCTTATTTATTCTCATTGCTTTGAGTTAATCATACATCATCTCAATAGCTTTTAGATTTTGATGATGTGATTGTATTTTTTTTAGAAACTAGATCTAGCTGGTTTAAATGCTAAAGGGTTAAAGCAGTGACTTGATTGGTTTTGCTGAGAACACCACCACAGTTGCTATTGAGCTTGTTGGATGTATTGTCTCTAGTTACTCTATTTCTAAAATTGCTTTGATATATATATGATATGTAAAGTTATTCTAATTTTTAATGTGGAATGTGACAAGAAGAAAATTAATCATTTCATGTTTCAAGATTTGTTTCTTCCTTCTTTAATTAACAATTTTTATTATCACAAATATGCTTTTGGTGTTTCTATAGGTCGTGGTGGACAATCAGCATTGCGGTTCGCTCGATTACGGATGGAGAAACGTCACAACTATGTACGAAAAGTTGCTGAGGTGGCAGTTCAGTTATTCATTACCAATGACAAGCCCAATATTTCAGGACTTGTGTTGGCTGGTTCTGCTGATTTTAAAACAGAACTTAGTCAATCAGATATGTTTGATCCAGTGAGTATTTAGCTTTGTGCTTGATCTTGTATTTTAGGTTTGTAGTACTTGGTATTTTAGTCTTGCACATTTAAAGAATTTTGAGGCTATAGTGCAACTGAATGCTATTTTATTTCTCTATTTCAGAGATTACAAGGCAAAATTATCAAGATAGTTGATGTTTCCTATGGAGGAGAGAATGGTTTTAATCAAGCAATTGAACTAGCATCAGATGCTTTAGCGAATGTTAAATTTATTCAAGAAAAGAAATTGATAGGTATTTAAAAAAGTTTTTTTGAAATATTATTTTAAAGAAATTATTACTTGGAAACTGGTACAGCTCTCCAGCTTGCCATCTCTGGTCAAACCGTTCAGCCCATGCCATCTCTGGTCAAACCGTTCAGCCCATGCCATCATGGACAACAGACGTTAAATGATGATGATAAGGCTGTGGTGTTTCCTACATACTATAGTGTACTAAAGAATAAACCTTTGACATTAAATAGCTGGACAGTCATTAGTGACTGTCTTGATACAATCTCAGTGTAATTAGTAATAGGAATCAGCTGGACCAATTTCAAACTTCATTAAGATTTCATCAGCAACTGGCACCTATCTCTAACTATCCACTATGTATGTGTGCATGCAACTGCTATTATTAAGGGTTTTATTAAATTGAACTCACAATTTGCATAAATGCATTCTTGACAGCTGGTTTGGTTAATGAATTAATAACATATTAGCAGTGTTCATTTTTGATGCTGTACTGTTCTACAGAATAAACTTATCAATGTCTGTGTATCCAATTCGATACACAGTGGTTATATATGCAGTTCACTGGATGAAAGGAGCTGATCTCTTTTTCTGCTCATGGTAAAATTATATAAAATCAACTGTATTTAATTCCAGTTTAGATATGCCGAGCTTTTTGAAATTTATGAATTTATTCTGTAGCTTCAAAAACAAACATGTTAATAATTTATAAATGTACATGGGCAGTGTAGATAGTAGAGACAGTAGTGTTGTTTGCTCTGTGGTCAGCTTTTTATTTTCGATGGGGTCAAATATGGTCAATACTTATTAGTCTTAGTGCTTGTCATTAAAAGCCATTGTCACCACAGATATGATTCATGCCAATGGGAATTATCTTATAAAGGCTTTGCAATGTCAAGTTTAAAAACCTCTGGGATAAAATAACACTGGAGTTTAATTTTCATTATTGCATTCTGGAATTTGATTAAAAAATGTTTGGGTGATGATTAAAATCCTTGATATTTGCAAGGTGTAACCACTGTGGTTTATAATACCCAAAGTTTGATGACTACTGATGTTGATTAAGCTTTGCCAGTAGGGTTGGGATAAGTATTATTACTCTATCTCCATTCAGTCGGTTCCTTTTGTTACAAAATAGACTCAGTTCCTTTTGTTACAAAAATAGATATAAAGAAATCAATAATTTTTTTTTTTAATTGGGTTTTAAAAAATCTATTTTTTGTAGGGAAGGACAATTGAGATTATTTCACCAAATGTCCTTTCTCCATCTTGGACAAAAAATAACACTTATTCTAGTTTCTACCTACACAAACTTCTGGTAGAATATCTGGTGCTTTTCTGTCAAGCTTGTTATTGCAGTTATTCTATTTTGTATATTGTCTACCTTTCTATGTAAGCATGGTTCTAGAAAATTTATATTTTGTCGTTGGTTTTACAAAATTTATATTTAGAATTCTAGAGTAAAATATTTTGTTCTCAAAAGCTGGTGTGTTGGTTATATTTTTATTACTTTATGATAAAATGTAACTGGATCGATGAATTCTTGGTGGTTCTGATCACTTTGAGATTTTTACGGAATAGCTACACAGGAGTAGTTTCACACATGTTCACTCCAGGCCCATGACTGATATTCAGGACTTCAAACTGATGAAACTCTCAATTTCAGTGTTCTTACTACTAACAACAGTGAGCTGTACCAACCAACTTATGCTATTTAAGTAGATATACTAAGTTCTTTTCCATGAACACATAGTACAGACCAAGTAACAGGTTATCAACTGTTGACTCTGCCAGTAGGGTTGATATAAATACTAGCATAATATTCAATCAGTTCCCTTTGTTACAAAATAGACTTGGTTCCCTTCGTCAGCTAATTAAAGTTACCTAAAGACACTATTTGTTTTTGTGTTGAGATCAGTCAGATGTCATGTCTTGAATTCATTTTCAGTAAATTAGCAATGTTTGAATACTATTGTGTAGTTTTAAATTTTAGTAATATTTCTCCTGGTGTCAAAAAGACAAAAATAAAAGATTATGCACATGCACACATATTATTCATGGCCTCATCTTTAGAGATAGAAAAATGTGATATTTGCATCTCTGCACTGCAGTTTTGTCTCTGATTATCAATATGTCAGTAGTCTTGTAGTAATTAGTGTTAGCAGCTATTGTTTAAGTAGAAAAGTTCCTATTTCAAATCCATTATGTACACATAGTGAAATAAAGTATATCTGGATGAACAGAGATCAAACTGATTGTAATTAGTAACAAAAAAATTGAGTTTTTAGAGGTGAAGTCAATAGCTCAGAAAACTTGTGTTAATTCTTTGATATTAACTGCTTGAGACTACCTCTGATTCTATAACATGAAACATTCTGCTTTAAAGTGATAAACTAAACATTCTATCTGTCAGTTTATGTTCCAGATATCAGCTCAATAATGCTAGTTATTTTATTAAATTCCTCTGTATTAAAATAAATAGCAATTGGAAATTAAAGTTGTAAAAATTTTGCTTTTTGTTAAGTTGATTTTAATAAAATTTACTTTTTACAGGCAGGTATTTTGATGAGATATCTCAGGATACAGGCAAATATTGTTTTGGTGTTGATGACACCTTAAAAGCTTTAGAAATGGGTGCTGTTGACATTCTGATTGTCTGGGAAAATCTTGATATTACAAGATATATCTTGAAGAACCATTCCACAGATGGTGAGTAAATTAATTTCTTGTTTCATATAACATTGGTTGAGAAAAAATGCCACTGCCCTTTATTTCAAATGAAACATGGGTCAGTGGCATTTTTTCAATTCATTTTGTCCAGTAGTATTTTATTAGTATCTTAAGGAAGAATGTGAATATTAACATTTGATCTCTTTCCTAAAAGTCTGTCTTTGATTGTAAGAATGAATGCACCTTTTAAATGTTTTTTTTAGTTAATGTTTCTTGTTTGTGTCATAAAAGGGCTTGTGACACAATTTTGTTGAATGATAGTTAACTATTTGATAATGTTTGTTAGGAGTAATTCATTGAATACGCTTTCTACTCTAATTTGGGAGTGGACCAACAAAAATAGCTGCCTTGCCCAGGAAGTACAACAGAACACTTTGTAAGATTTGAGCTTATGATTGGAGTTAGTTCTTCAGTTGCTTAGTCTTACAGCCATAACACACAATCCACCTGTCCACTGATGTGTGTGTGTGCTATACCAGCCAGAAACCATAATTTGGATTGAAATATGGTTAATTCCCCCATATATATTATGACAATGTTTTACATAAAATTTGGTTGACTAATTTTAATAATTCCTCAATAATGACTCATGCAAGCATGGAAAAATGGACATTTAAGGATGATGATGAATAACATTTAGTTTTACAAAATTCTTCTTGACACTGACCACATGATTACCAAATTTGATGAAACTATTCTGTAGTTATTTTTAAGCTCATTTAGGATAGATAATTCACTGGTGGCAGTGGTATTATTTTTCAGCTGATATTAATATCGTAATATGATTTGCTTATTAGTACAAAAAGTGGCGCATTTTCAATTACAGTTTAACAATTTCCCTGAGATGAAAAAGTACTAAATAACTTGTATTACTACAGTTCTTGGCTAGTTCTAATGAAGCTGTACATTCATGTAATAATGAAGCTGGTATTCTTATGTTGTAATAATTGTTCCTGTTGTTACTATAATCTCAATGTTATATGTGAGCCCTGAAGATTTTGAAAATTTACGTATTTGCATGTGGTTTGTGCTTCGTTTAAATATTGGAGAGGAGCTTTTTAAATTCTCTTCTCATTAATGTGAGACCTCTATTATTCTGAAGCACAAATCTGATTAGAAATTGGCAATAGAAACTTCTGTTATCAGTTTTAATGGTTAAATAAGATTTATCTAGTGAAAGATGCACCACAATTTTGGCAGGCCTTTCCTTGAACTACCACTTATTTATCTGAACCATGATCTCATGTTTATCAAATGTAGGTTGATTTTTTGGGGGATATTTCTTTCAAAAAGTGTCACTTTAAAATTCAAATACATCAAGTGGCTAGCAGTAGCAAGGGCATCCAGCTATGAAAGAAATTGTTCAGTGAGTTTGAAGGCTATAAAGATATGACTGTTAAATAGTAGGAGTTAAAGATGTAAATACATACTTTTATATGTGTTAGCTAATTTGTTTCTCTTTTTATATTTGTAGAGGAGAAAATCTTGCATTTGAGGCCAGAGCAGGAAAAAGACAAAACACACTTCATGGAAAAAGAAGTTTGTTCTTTCACTATTTTTCTATACCTGCTTTACTGCAATTTCAAAACTTGTTTTTTAGATCTAAAATAATTTGATTTGTTTGTTTATTTTGACAGTGTGTAAACATTTCAAAGTATAGCCTTGAGCTAAAATCTAGATTGCTTTTTTGTAATGTGGCAGGTCACTTTCATTAGAAGCTTCAAGTGTTTTATTTCAGTATATGACTATTTTTCATTACGAGGTGCTTTATTTTGCATTTTTATTATTT
>NC_068982.1:167175802-167176439 GCF_001194135.2 Octopus bimaculoides
GTCATATTGGTAGTCATAAAGGGAAGGAGAAGGATTTGAAGAAGTGGACAAACATCGTTAATGGCTGTTTATTTCTCTTTTCAGTTGTGTGTGCTATAAGAAAATAGGTAAAAACAGTTTGTAGGGCCAGAAGGGTTGCTCTTCTTGAGAATGGGATATACTGTTTTGTGTTTGCAAAGACTGGGATATATCTCTGGAGAGAGTTGTTAAGAAGTTTAATGAGGATAGGAGCTAGTTCTGGGATGCATTGTTTAAAACTAATAAAAGGAACATTGTCCTGGCCTCTGACCTTATTTTTATAAAGCAATCGGAATTGCTTTTGTGTTGGGTATAGGAGTTGTGTATTACCAGGTTAACCATGATTTTGTACTCCCCTGGCACACTAGTAATTCACCAAACAATAAGGTGTGGTTCAGATTAATTTTCCCAGTTATATTTGTCTCCGTCAATTTGTGGACCACTTTTCAATAATTATGAGGTGCAATGTTGCAATCTAGGCATTGTTGCACTCTCTCTCCTGCCCAGTCTACTCCTAAATACTTGTACATTCTGGTGATGGCCACAACAGACAAACTTGATCAAAGTATGTTGTTCTGCTGCACTTGTGTGCAGCCCAGCAGTGTTTGAGACCAGTGAA
>NC_068982.1:167176449-167176939 GCF_001194135.2 Octopus bimaculoides
CATGTGTAGATGGTTTTGTTTTTCATTGTGTCGGTTGTCTCTGTACAACATGTTATGAATTGTGCACTGTTTCAAGTTTTTTTGTAGTTTATTGTGGCTTTTGGGGAAATTAGGAGCTTTGACAGGGCTGGCTTAGTCCATGATGGATCTAATGTATTGTTTGTAAACCATTGCTGTTTCCTTCTGTTAACCAAATGTGGTACCTGGGATTGCTCTAAGTATTTGCATTGCTTTGCTTTCTTTACTGTCTTCTGTATTTTGGAAATAAGTTGTATGTGACTCGTAGTATTTATATTTTCTCTGTGTCGTGTGTGGCTTAGTTGTTGTTGAGGAATATTTGTTTTTGATGTTCTATGTTGTTGCTGATAGGAAGGAAAACTGGATTTAGTATGTTGCTGTGGAACTTGTTGGGCAGTAGTGTCACAGGAATGAATGAAGATATGAGTGCGGTGGTGTCTGTGTATGAGTCTGTTTATGTTATATTATGTAG
>NC_068982.1:167176949-167184487 GCF_001194135.2 Octopus bimaculoides
ATGAAGATATGAGTGCGGTGGTGTCTGTGTATGAGTCTGTTTATGTTATATTATGTAGGAATGTTGTGAAGGTATATGTTGGAAAACTGAGTGAGAGGAGCAACCTCTGTGGTAATCCATTTGGTAAATAGGTTGTAGAAGTGTAGGAGCGTGGCCGTTGCCAGTATCGCCTGACTGACCTTCGTGCGGGTGACACGTAAAAGCACCTACTACACTCTCTGAGTGGTTGGCGTTAGGAAGGGCATCCAGCTGTAGAAACTCTGCCAAATTTAGATTGGAGCCTGGTGTTGCCATCCGGTTTCACCAGTCCTCAGTCAAATCGTCCAACCCATGCTAGCATGGAAAGCGGACGTTAAACGATGATGATGATGATGATAGGCTTGGCTGTCTTACATATAGTTTACTGGTTTTGAGTATCTTTTGTATGAGTAAATAGTGAGGAGCGGAGCTGGAAATTTGTTCTGGTGTTAATGGTATTTAGAATTGCATGGGTGGGATGGGGTGAAGCCATCTTGTATTATCTGAACACGTGATTTAGAGAGGGGAATGTATCAGTTGGTGATGTCAAGGATTATGTTTGATCATTTGTCTAATCCCTGACAAGATTGTGAAAATTTGACAGTGTAGGTAAGAGTAGTCTTAGATGTTAAGTGCAGTGATTCCTGTAGGTGTGAGGTGTTTTAAATGTAGATTTGTTTGGCTGAGGCTTTTGAATTTAGGGGGCTTTCATAAAAGAAATGGGTCAGAATCACGATCTTGATGGAAGATGCAAATTCTTTGTGTTAGTGTCTTTGTGTAGTTTTTGGCAACTGAGAAATAGCTGATGGGGATGAATTATTAAGGTTGTTATTGTGACATGAGCTCTAGTGTGACCACTGTTATTGATATTGCTTATTACTCTGTATAGTGTTTTATCATTAGTTTGGTGGTTGTGTAGATTTGGTGTTTGAGTTTGTCTCTAGTTATTATGAGGTTAGCTATTTTTTTACTGAAATGTTGAATTTGCCAAAATGGGATGTGATTTTTAGATATAAATTTATAATCTATGTGTGGCAGTGTCTGTGATTGGAGATTGTATTGCTGCTGAATTCTGTAAACCTTGTATTTGCTTCATGACAGAATCTTCTCCATTGAGCTTTCTAATTTTGTAAATGTGTCTTTGCTTTTTTTCATTGATGTGCAAATAGTAGGTGGTCTGAAATTAGTTGGGGAATTGTTTGTCAGGTGAATGTGGTAGCTAAGCATGGAGAGCAGGTGATGTCTAGGGAAGAGGTGCAGTTAGTTTGGTGATGTATATATGTGTATGTTGGTGTGGGTGTAAAGAGAGTCGAGTTGCAATGATATTACATCACCTCTCTTGTTATCTGTACTATTTGAAAACCAGGAGGTGTTGAGTGCATTGAAGTCTCCCCAATGATGGTGTTTGTGAGAGTGTTAAAGTGCTGTAGCTGGTTGGGGTGCAACCTGGTGGGACAGTTGGTGAGGTTGGTAGTGGTATGTATATGTTTATTATATTAATGTGCTTCATGTTGCTAGTTTTATACAGTTTCTAGTGTAGTGTTGTTTCCTGTTAGTTGATGAATGTCATTTGTGATATCTATTGAATGCAAGTTTGTTTTAAAAATTATGTTATAGGATCTTTTCTGTTGTTAAAGTGTCTGCTTGGTCTGATTTGAGTAAAATTTCGAATAGTTGTTATTTGGTGTTTTGGTGAAAGAATGTTTCCTAAACTATTGCTACATGAATGTTGTGAGTGATGATGAACACTTAGTTCCATAAAGGTTTTTTTTAATGTCATTAGTGTTGTAATGCAGAATTAAAAAAAAAAAATTTGTTTACACAATTTATTTTTCTGTATGAAATGTTTATTTTTAAAAGTATTCATACAAACCTGTGACTGTAGGGAGTTAAGGTACCACTTGTTTTTATTGTCACTGTATTTTTCTGGATTATTTGTAAGTGTTGTTTGGTGGAGTTTGTATGTATTTTGAAGGCTTTTTGTAAGAACTTTAGCTGATTGATGCAGAGGTGTAGCTTCTGCTCTCCCTGATGGTATTCACACTTGTGAGAGAAATATGTGTCCAAAATTTGTTCTGTTGGCTTTCTAGCCATGGCCAGTCTGTTGTCTTCTTTGATGTATTCAATAATGCTTAAACTTTTTTGTATGTAACTACCTTTCAAGACAGTAGGATTATTTAAGGAAGATTTAGGAGCTCTTTCTTGCTGCTCAGGACTCCCTTATTAGCACATGGTGTGTGTGTGTAAGAATAGTGGTATAGAAAGGGATATTTGAGGGGGGGTTCTGATTCTGTACAGTTAGGAGTTTGATGCAATGTAGGCAGCAAATTTCTGAGCAAGAGTACCACCTAGAGGACCGTCTTGGTTGAGAAGTAAGGCAAAGGAAAATTCTGCAAAGTTAGCAGATCCTCTCAACAAGAGATTAGAGCAAAATGATTGGTTGCAGTTTGAGAGGCAGGCTCTGCCAACCTTTGCATTTTGGATGGTGGTCTTGCAGGAGTTGCAGTATTGTCTAAAAGCTGTTGCTTACAGTGGATAGTTGTGATGTGGCTTATATCAGATGCAAAAACATTGATAATTGGAGGTGAGCAAAATGACCCTCCTTTTCCTCTCATGTCAATTTCACTGTTCCACTTTACAATGACAATAAATATCAGACAAAAGAACTGGGGTTGGTATTATTAACAAACACCCATGAATATGATAATGTAACATTGGTGACCAATTGGAATTAGTAATAAATAAAAAAAGTATAATTTTAGTAAAATTGCAATTTCCGATTAAAGGATTGGTCTTATTGCCATTGATAATTTTTACATTCATTTTTCTGTTTGTATGGGTTAGAAGAGTCTTCTCAAGCACAATGACCCTTTTCCATCTTCCTTCAGCTTCCTCTTCTTCTTTTGGATTACTGCTCACTCCATCAGTCAGTTTTTATCCTCTACATGCATCACTTCTTTATTAACACATTTTTCTCTCTTGCATACTGCATCTGATTCCCTTTAATCCTGTCTTTTTCTCGGTTCATTTATGCTGTTGCTCATGCACACTAACATTATACATTTATCAGTGCACACTCACTTCATTTCTTTCCAGCCTTTGCACATCCTCCCCATGGATGCTCAGGTTTTGTTACCATGCAACATCGCACTTCGTACACAAGCATCATACAATCTGCCCTTCATTCAGAGAGAGAATTCTTGTGTTGCCGTCGGAGGTAATAGCTCCCAGGACTTTTTCCACCCCGTTATATATATTATGCTTTGGGAATATATTCCTCCACAGCTGTTTTGGTTAGCTTGATAACAGAAGCTATCAACTGCCTCTAGGGAGCCTACTAAGCATTACTATTCTTGTTCATCTGCTACATATGAAATCTTTCTTTGTCAGTTTCTCTAATCCCACTGCATTTCTTATGCACTCATATGTCACTTTTCTGCATATTCAATATGGTCATCTCTCTAATGTTTTAGTGTATTACATTCTTTCCTGCTCATTTGAACTATGTTACCTCTTTGCAAGGTTTATTTCATCTTTCAATTTAGGCTTTGCTTTCATGTTTGGAGTTTAAAAAAAATTCCTTGACAGATGAAGTCTAGATATTAGTATACAATAGTTTCCACAGATAGTTGGTTTTAAACCCTTTTGTTATAGCCTGGAGACTTATAACAAACAGGAAGTGGTTGAGAATTGAGCCCTGGTAGGTACTTGCCTGCATACTACATTCCTTGCTATCTCATCTTGTTCACAGCATCTCTTTACATGACTTAACATGATTTTCTCAAGTCATTCATCTACACTCAGTTTTCTTGAGACTATAGACTTTGGTACCCTGTTAAAACCTTTGTATAGGTCAGTGAATGTTAGGTAGAATGGTTTTCACTTAGCTAAAAGTTCTTGTTCTATTTCTAAGACATCACTGGCAGTACCATTTTCTGCTACAAATTTGAATTGCATCTCATCTCTTTCTCATCAGTTATGATATAACTTTTATAACCTGTTCTATATCAAGTTGCTGTCTTGTTAGTTGACTGGTATAACACTATCATCATCCACTGCAAATTTCGTTTGTAGTAGTTGATGATGATAATAGTGTTACACCAGTCATTTAGCATGAGCCCTCTTTCTCATATTTTCAGCATCTTACCTACTCTCCTTGATGATGTAGATGCCTTCATATCCTTCATTGTGCTTTAACTATATAGTTATATAACTGTCAACTTCAATAGCTGATCCTTCTGTTGAGTTTATTTAAAGTAGGTTCTCTCTTTCTTGTGTATTCTCCTCATTCAGTAATTTTTTGTTATAACATTTCCAAGTCTGTCTGTGTAGCAATAATGTGGCAGGTGCATTTCTGTCATTCTGTATGTATTTTTCTCAAAAATATCTTGATTTACACTACATTGCAATCAGGCCTCAGACCCCTCTTGTAGAACATTGGCAATCCTCATACTTTCAGCTCATTTCCTTTCTCCATATTCCAGACATCTAGTTTCTCATTAGCTATCTGATATTGTTATCCTTCTAGGCTGCCCGTTTAATTTTTACAGCTCTATCTACTTTGCTGTTCCACCACCATGTCTGACATCTGTTCAGTTGGAACATTATTCCATCCACAGATTTGGTCTGCAGCTAGCAGCAGATTATCTCATAATGTTTCAGTTGACCTCTCTGTTATAAGTCTCAATCTCCTCATCATATATCTTAACTAATACTTCTGTGAACCTACATTTGACTGAAAGCTCTTTCACTTTCCATAACTTCCTTCTCTGGGTATTACTTCTGTATTTATTAGGTATTTTTTAATGATATTTTTTTCTCTGTTAACCATATATGAAAGAGTTTTGTTAAATATTTTACTTTACTTTTCAGACGGGAGTTGAGTTGGAATTAGTGGACCAAATGCCTCTTCTTGAATGGTTTGCAAATAATTATAAAAACTTTGGTAAGAGTTTTATTTCTTTTTTTCTTTAAATCTAATTTAATGATTTAGTTCAGAGAGAATATTTTTGTTAGTTAGCATAATTATTAGATGATGCTTTAAGAAATAAGTTTATTAATGTTTTGTTTGTACTTTAAGAAATAAAATCTGATGATGATATTATTTACTGCATTATTTGTGTTCCAAATTTCCTGCACTATATATTATGAAATCTGAAAAGTTGTATATTTGTGTAAGGAAAGATTTTTATATTTCGGTTTATATAGTGCTGGAGCTGAGGACAATTTACCAATCATTCCAAAATATCTTTAGTTGAGAAACTGGCTTTGGTATAAGGAAATAAGTTATATGAAGAAAATATGTAATGCTAGGAGCATAGTTATGTTATTCTCATTCAACGCCTCAAAGGAAATGATCTTATTGTTTCCTTTTTTATGTTTTAATAGGTGCCACATTGGAAATAATTACAGACAAGTCCCAGGAAGGTGCACAATTTGTGAAAGGTTTTGGTGGTATTGGAGGTAAGTTGAGAACCTTGAATTTAAAATCTGGAGTGGAGTAGACAGTCCTACAAGACAATGAACTACAGACATTGTTTTAGTTGAAGATTGTGGGAGGGTTCCTTTATACAAGACTTGGTTAAGTTCCTTCATTCTGCTACCAAAAACTTGGGAGGGAAGAAAAGATGAAATGAACTCAATGACTAATGTTATCTTACTAATTATAGTAAGTATGGCAGACAGCTCCAGACATGTTTCAATATTTGGCCTCCTCAGCTAATCATGGACTGTTTTATTTGCCAATGCAGTAATTTTTACACTATTATGCACGAGTTGTAAAAAAATTAGCATTTTTTTTTTTTAAATTGCTGAGAAATGCCTAATGTAATTTGTGAGTTTTCCAAAATGGTTTATTTGATTGAGGAATAAAAGTGAATAATATTTGATAACCCTATTTTAATTCCATTTTTTTAAAAATTGGTTAACCTTGTGAATATATTTCTGAACCATTCTTCTGTTTTAATTTCTAAAATAATTGTGAGTTTTGACTGGTTACATAAAGCAACTATGTTTTGTTATTCCTATAAGAATGTATTTGCCGAAACTATTCTGATTACAAGTTAATTTAATGAAATGTACAATTATTTAAATTTTGTTTAAATATCTGTTCATAAAATGAATTATAAATAAATAAATAAATATTCCCCTGGGATAAATAACAGAAAAGCAGCTGTACTGAAGAAATGTGCATATTATTGCATTTTTCATTTGAACTGGAATGTATGTAGAACAAGTAATATATAAAGGCAAAAATAGTACGAGAAATTGAAATTTATTAAAATTTGACTAACCTGCAGTGTACTATGTTTTCCACATACAGAATAACCTTTTTTTTTCTCTTTCAGCCATTTTGCGGTACCAAGTAGACTTCAATATTTTGGAGGTACACGAAGATGGTTATGATGAAGATTTTGATCTTGAAGATTACTGAAGATTTAGTTTCAGCAATGTGTTGTGCTGGTGTCACGTCCACTTGCTGCTTGGCCACATGTGTTTGCGCAGTTGCTGTGAGAAGTACTACACAGCACATCTCAAACATACGACTGTCAGCCCCTATTTCTTCTTCCTCCTTTCCAAATCTGTTTAGATATCATCTCTGTCTGGAACATTTTTCATTTTCTAACCGCTCTTATTTTCAACACAGCAGTGGCCGGACAAAAGCTTTGGCTTTAATGATACATGTCACTGAAAGGATAGCACCCATAATGAAATATATTCTTTTCAATACAATTAAGTACTGATTTGGACTAAATTTCTATTATATAATGAATTTATATAGTTTATTTTCAGTTATTTCATTGTGTTTATTTTTTTTTTATTTTCTTTTATCACTTATGAGATGCCAAGTAATATGTTGGCTTGAAATTTTTTATTTCATACATAACAAAAATTTCTTGGCAAGAATGAAGAAAAATGAGAAACTGGTCTGATTTCTGTAAATGACATGCTTCTGATATGTTTTTGTGTGTGTGTGCATGCATGTGGTCACTGCTTGTTTCCAAACCTTTTCACTCATTCATTCTGATCATAAAGAAGCTTGATATATAGACATCTTGATTTCTTGTTAGATTTAAATCTTTTTAAAGCTTAGGAAAATTGAAATGATATGACCTACATATGTATATATGTATTTTATATACGATGAATTTTATCTTTTATCATAGATTGTTTATTAGGGTTGTTCATAAGACTGCAAGATTGTTATGAAAAGGAATCAAATGATGTTCACTCTGAGTGGGTGTCTGACTTGTAAGTGTAATAGGCAGTGTACCACTATGACATGTTTGTGTCAAGATCGTTGTTGGCATCTAGCAAGAGCCATTTACCATCCTAAAATCCATATGGAAATTCCTCTGCAGTTTGTTAGTGACTATTCCTCATCTTAATTTATTTTAGAAACCTATCCTGAAGAATTCTATAAGTCTTTGAATTTTTCTGAGAATACTTTGCTTTGCTGCTTTATTTCAATTTTGTCTTCCCACATCTAAACTCTCAGCTGGTTGGCATTGGCAAGATGT
>NC_068982.1:167185949-167200727 GCF_001194135.2 Octopus bimaculoides
TTTTAAGGGTTTTGCTGCAGGTTCTGGCTAATAGAATATTTCTAGGAAAAGAAGTATTTTACTGAAAAGGCAGATTTAAAATTGATATTAAACTTCATAATTGAATTTGTTGCTCCATTACAAACATTCTTAATTATAGACATCAATAGTGAGGTTGTATTGCTTGTTTCAAGTCTTAAAAAAGTGCACTCAAATGCAAATCCAGTATAATCTTAAAAGAAATGTGTATTCATTGATGGGCTATGAGTTGAGAATTGTGGATGAGATGTGAAAAGAATTAAAAAGCATTGATAAATTGTGTGATGTATTTTCTGTTTGAAAATTTTCAGGTTTGTATGGTTTGGTTCTGTGAGCATCTTTTCCCTTTAAGAAGGGTTATAGGAAACTTATGGACTTTAATCTGATTTGATATAGTTGTGGATTTGAATGTATTCCAATAGGATCTTGCAACTGGATTGATTGTTATTCATTTGAAAGGAAACTGAATTTTATCTAAAGAGGATAGTATAAAAGACATTGTTTTTAATCTCAGAAAGCTGACTAAATTCTTGTTGATGTAATTTATGTAACCTTGAGCACATTTAAAGTTTCATCAAAGTAACAAGATAATGAAGCACTTGTGTGCCAATATATAATTAATGAAAAAAAAACTTATGAATATGATGGCTTTGTTTAAAGAATACTTGACTTATTTCTCCAAATATATTGTATCATCAAATGTTTACATTTTTTCAAATTCGTGTCAGACACCCTCCAGAATTTTGCCATAGAAATTTGATTTTGCTATAATCATTTTTGGATTGGCTTCATGTATTTAATGTCTTGGAGATGAATGTGATGTGGAAAAAAAAAAGGTTTAAATTAGACTTATACAGATTATGTATAAGTTTGTAGATCTTGTGGGTTTTTATTAAACTTCCTTCATTTCTCAAAGAAATATATCAAGTGGTACTCTTGTTAGTTACCTGGTCGATGTTACTTGATAGATTTTGGGTTTTCTTCTATGTCTATCATTTGAGATTGTATAGATTTTTTATGTAGAGTCTTCATCAGTCATACAAACTGGAACCAGATTGAATTTATGACTATTCAATAATTTAATTCTCTGACTTCTCAGTTATTGTGGCTCTTAGTGTTTCAGTTTCCTATTTAAGTCATTTCTACTTCATCTTTCTTAAGAATTTGTCAACTTCAATCACTCCTTTGCTTTTTACCACCATTTGACTAATTCTCATGACACTACAGGCTTACATTTGCCATTTATTTTAACAAGCCAGTTGCCTGCCTATGTTTTACTCTGGTTACCGTGTATCACTTTTTGATTTCTTTAATACTGTTCCCTAAGCTTTAATTTGCTTCATTGCTAACAGGATTAATCTGGAAAGATTTGAGATTGGTATAGGATATATATGGATTGAAGCTGGAAAATAGAAATGGTAGTTGTTTTCCTGTAGATGCACTGTTAAATGTTTGATGCTATACTTATATATTGATTTTGTGTCTTCACTTAGAGGGAAGAATCAAAATATAACCATTTTGTTTACATGGGTTCAGGTATGGCTGTTTAGTTATTGGGTTTGCTTCACAGCCATGGGGTTTCAACATTTGATCCTGCTATGTAGTATGTTGGGCAAGTGTCTTATATAGTTTCACTTCAAGCAATACCTCAGAAACTGCAAGTCAGTTGTATATGTGTGTGTTTATCTTTTACTGATGTCCATTAATGAAAGATATAAGCACTAAGAAACTCTGAAACTGGTGACTCTCTTTTGTCACTCTTACTTTTGCAAATACAGTAAACCAATGATTAGCTTACTGGATCTCTGTAACAAGCAACACTATTGTTCACAAATTGTAATATTACATTTAAGTAAAGTAGTTGGTTGGTTTTGAAGTTGTATGGGGAAAAAATGTTGGGGATTGCCTCGTGTTTCCATTAGAGGTAGTTTTTCTTTGATGTATGAAAATGATTTTAAAACTGAACTGCCTGAATCAGAAAATCTTAAAAGATTATCACAAAACAAATTTTGCAGTGAAAATGTAATACACTGGTTTCAAAACTACAATTATAGGATATTTCAGTTGGAAGAAACATATATAGATTCTAACTAAAACAAAAGATTAGGAAATGAAGTACGTCTTTATCCAGCTGCTATACAAGTTTTTTTTTTGTGTCATCTTTTACGAACAGGCAACAGAATTTTGCATACTTTTCTTAAAAGTAAGTTATAACTTACCATGTGGCAGAATTTGTAAGCGAAATTTAGTGACCAAAGCCTCATTTAAGAAGTGCTGAAGATCCAGACTTTCATGTGATTCAAGGAAGGAATATGCTGGAATGGCCTTGACTTACAAGTAGATATTTTCTGCTCTGCAAGTTTATAAACAGATTTTAATGTTGTTGCAATAATAAGAGCTGTATGAATTCTGTTAATAGTTAAGTACATTGGCATGGACACAAGTGCAGTAAGACTAGACTAACTGCAGTTGATCTTGTTGAGTATTCTTTCTAATCAACCATCTGTATTTTCTCTATTCTGATGTTTACCTTTTAAAGCTTCAAATGGAATTCATTTTGCATTCTTTTTATCCATTTTGAAGTTGTAAGAAAGAAATGATGAGGGAGGCTCATGAACATTTGCACACGTTATTTAAACCTTGTCATCAAAAGCATTTTGCAGTGCATGTGTTTTTGTTTATGTAAAAGGTCAAGATCTGATAAAGCAAGTTAATTGCAGAGAAAGCTTGAATATAAATATTGGATTTCTTTAGAGTTGGGGTATATGACTTCCTAGTTATAGACTTCCCTCACACTGGCAGTTAATATCTACATAGAAAATCTGTTTCTTACAATGTCCATTTGACTTGGTTTTACACTGCTACTATCACTCTCTGTTTCTAGTTTCTCTCTTTCTCCTAGTTTCAGTTCACTTGTATTTGCTTTTGATACTTCATGTTTGGCTCCAAGACCGATCTCAACACTGAACTCTACAAAGGAAATGACAAAAGAGCTAGGTACCTGCCTACCACAACAATTGATGTCCTAATATCACCTTGATAATGCCTCTCTGTGAGGGACTCTGCCCAACCCCCACCTACATCTTCTCTGCCCTGTCAACCATTTCTTCCTTCATTTCATCTCCAAGATCAGAATAGGCACATACTACATTCTCCTGCTTACTCAGTTAACTTCCGTTTTCCATTATTTTTCTCTGCCTACTGTCTCCACCATTCACCTTTCTGTACCTTCTCTTTCCTGTGTTAACATATTACTTATCTGTTATCACCCTCAGTGTCCTCTCATATCTAGTGTAACCCCTTCCCCCAAACCTCTCCTATATTCACTCTATTTTCAACTGTCACCTGTCCCAACACGTCTTCATCACCCTCTCTCTTTATTATTGCTCTCTGACTCACCTATTCTCTTTATCTTACTCTCTAACTCACCGTCCTTTCTTTTCCAACTAGAATATCCATGTATCTACTCTGCAGTAAGATACCTGTCCCTCTATACCTTTAATCTCTCATTAACTGGCACAAAGTCACTCCCCACTCTCAGTTGAGGGGTCTTTGTCTTGCTGGTGCCATGTAAAAAACACCCAGTACACTCTGTAGTGATTGGTGAGTGTCCAACTGTAGAAACTATACCAAAACAGACAATGAAGCCTGAAACCGTCCAACCCTTGCCAGCATAAAAAAATAGACATTAAGTAATGATTGATGATATAGTTTCTGCCTCTGGTGGGTCAAGCAACTATATAAAAGCTGCCATTTTTATTAATTTTTACTGGGTTGCAAGCTTACACGTGTAATTCCACCACTTGAAGCATGGATTCATTTATTTGAGTTTCAGTCTTGTAAGCATTTGGACAAGGCCTCTGGCAATGAATTATCTTGATCTCACTGAATACTAACAGCAACTACACTTTAAAGCATGAGCCATAAAATAACCCTAAAATCTGCTGGACAATGTCTGCAGTTCAAAATCCAACCTAGATTCCAAGTTTCACCAAATAACAAACAACATTCTCCTGTTATAGCTTATTTATGCTGCACTCAAAATAGGAATTTCACCCTTAAAACTATATCCTTCAGTTACTTTAAATGCTAGGTAATCTCAGACCTGTAATCTAGCAAAGAATGCACCACAAAGAACAACCTTCTTGAATAAGATCAGACAAAAAATATTTCAGTTCCCAGCTATAACTAATCCTGTATAAAGCTCTGGTAAGATCTACAACAGAAAGAATTCCACTTCTTTTTAATGCTTTAATCTGGAGGAAAGTATGGCAGTTATGAAGTTCACAGGTGATCTAAGACCAGTGTATATAGTTTATGGCATCTGGGATGGTGCTACTATGTACACGCATACACTCTAGAGAAAGATCACTCAACTGACTGGTGGTACAATTTTGGTCTCTAATATTCTGGTTCACAAATGTACTATCTCCTCAATATTACCTTTTCTAATGCAACAAATGAGGTCTCTGCTCCTTTGAGCTACCTGGTCATGTGCCACCTCTTCTTAGGCTCTCATCTTATTTCTCTTCCTTTCAGCACTCATATTGTCTCCACTCTAGGTACAAATAAACCACACTGATCAACCCTCTGGAATTTTCTCTTGCATCTAGGGAGAATATCAGTTGCAATGTTGATCTTGCTAGTTTCAGATCACCTTTGAATACCATAACTGCAGCATCTTCCACCAGTCAAAACTATTAGAAAGAAATGGAATTCTTTCATTTCTTAATTTACTAGATATTTTGAAGTGCAGGAGAGTGACAGCTGGTAACATTTAACTGTTGTCTTAGTCTTTGCAAAATGTAAATTTATGCACTCCATAGAAGCTATTTCTAGTATGTGGAGCAACCCAACAAAAACTATCTCTGCTTGAATTTATCTTTTACAATGGTAATGGGAGGTTGATTAAATTAATATACTTTTAAAGAATAAAGTTTAGAATGGTACAACAATGCACTATAAAACAAAAAATGGACTACATACCTGTTGTAATTTGGTTATCTATAGTCCGATGATATTTTGGAATTACAATTCCTTCTTCAGATCTTAGATGTAGTCTCTTGAAATGTTTGTACCATTAAAACATTTTTATATTGTAATTGATAACTTCAAGTGGTTGCAACTAAGATGTTTAACAACACTGTGCCAGGAGTCTCTGTCCCCCATTAGCTTTGGTAGGTTTCAATTTCATGTGTGTCTCTGCTAATAACATTAAAGCAACTGAATGGTCTTCATCCTGTTAGGGTGGAGAAGTCTCCAAAATGATATCTGTATGGCCTGTTGTTCAGTATAGAATGTGTCCATAAATTTCCTTTTTGGTCTTGTGCAAATCCCATGAACCCTCATCAGAAGTCTGGCATATGTATCATCGATGTGATCTTGAAACTCCTTTGATGTCCAGGTTTTGTCTCCATAGAGAAGAATGCTGTGGAGAAAGCCAGGCTTGTTGACTTTGAAATGATTAATAGATGTTTTGAAGCTTGTTACAGATACTCTAGGCTTGTTCATTGCATATCAGGAAGTCTTTCTTACTGTCAACCCAAGGTACTTCAAGTCATTGTGTCATGTGTCGTCGTTATGAAATTTTGCAGGTGGTTCTTATCCTTATTTCCAGTCCTACACTCAGTCAGCATTGAGAAACTGACTGACTGAAGCATTCTCAAGAGATGTCTTGTGCATCACACACTTTGAGCTACATCATCAGCAAGTCACTGACATATGGTTCTGCTGATGTCTTGATCACTTCTGCTAGAGGTGGGGGGGGGGGTCCACTACAAAAAGAAAAAGTACTAGGGCATCTTTCAAGATTTATAAAGCTAGAGGTAAGGGTTTAATTTCTCCGTAGAGGCAAATGAAGATCATCTTCCTTTGGAAGTAGAATAATTGAAGACTGAAAAGGTTGTTGGTTTGTTTCCTTTATTGGTCTCATCTCAAGTCCAACAGACGTAGACGAGTTGACTCTTCCAGATGGTGGCTAGGCTATTATCTGGAATTGATGTCTTGTCTAGGCATTTTTTAAAGCTCTTCTATGGTAAATGGGCCAGATTCAATCAGCAAGCGGTCTGGTACTTCATAGTTGAAGAAAGGCTTGTCATCAAGATTTGGAGTTATGTAGCTGTTTTACCAAGAAGTAGTCTGAAAGTACTCAACCAGACCTCAATGCTGATCAGTGTTTTTCCTTGCTATGTTCATCATTGGAGAAATTATCTTCAAAGCTACCTGGGCGGCAACATGCTTATTTTCATTATGGAAGTCATCAAGTTCTTCAGTTTTTGATTCTTGTGCCTCCTTGTATGCTTTATCAAGTGTGACTTTAAAGTGAGTCAAGGTAATGACAGCTTCCTTAGATTTCTGCTATTTGAAGAGACAGGCAGTTATAGCAGCTTACAGTTCTCCAGACACTACATTACTAGAAATAGTTGAATAATGCTACAGGTATGTATATACAGCATGGCTTGGTTTTTTTTAAATTTACTACTGAATGTATTGGCTAATTATAA
The DNA here is from genome assembly GCF_001194135.2 of Octopus bimaculoides. NCBI lineage: Eukaryota > Metazoa > Mollusca > Cephalopoda > Octopoda > Octopodidae > Octopus > Octopus bimaculoides. Next base: position 167,192,471 of record NC_068982.1, read on the forward strand.
AAATATGTCTCCTTTACCTTGTTTAAGTAAGCTCTTTCAATACATTCTAAGTGCCTGGTAGACAAGGAGTGTTGGGGCTCATCTTAACTTGTGATTTTTAGTAGTTAGGGTATGAGGTTTAAACTAAAAGTAATGCAAAAATGAGCATAACTATTATTAATCAACATAAGTCTTTCTAATTGCACGTTAGTAGAGTAACTCTTCCTCTATGCAAAGATATTACTCAACACAGTTTTCATAGCAAGGAATGCACTATTTTTGAGCACAACTCTTGAATTCTCTTTGCGAAAAAGGCGAGTGTGTTGTGTTGTATCCACTTCTTCACAGCCCTTTTCTGAGACTAAACTGTCACAGAAGACTGTCTTTCACTGGACTGAAGAGGAGGGAACCAGAAGATATGCTTGTCATTCCCCATGGATTGAATCTTCGTTTCTGGATCAAATGTACACCCATGTTTCATCCCTTGTCACCAGATGAGAAAAAAGGTACTGGTTTCAAATGCTTCCAATAAATTAGATGCTCTCCTTCAAATTGGATGTCAGCTTCTGAGGAATTCACTTTCCAATACCTTAAGTCTTCCACCATCTGTAATGCATTATGACCACAATCCAATTGTGCAACAAGCTTGAGAATTGTAACTTGTTTGTCTGCAATTCATTTCATCTGCTCATTGGTGATTTATGTCAGTGGTCACAGTTAATGGCTTGTCACCAATGCTGGCTTCTCCATTCTTTAAATTTCATCCATCTGTGCACATTACTCATAAAGTGTCAGTTCTGTAAACAACCTGTAATCTGTGGATACAGCCTGCATCCCTTTTTCGTCTATAACTCAGTGATGGCATGTTGCTTCTACTACCTATTATTTGCTTGTCATAAAGGACAAGAGTTCCTACAATGTACAATTTTAATGACTTGTATCAATAAAGTTATACCCACTTTTGCATTATTTTCAATAAAACCTTCATATTCTCCACAAGTTATTTACTTGTAAGTTCGTTATTCTCTTTTGAAAAGGAGAATGATGTCCTTTTGATAAATGTCTCAACAGCTTAACACTATAGAGATTAAATTTATCAGTTTTAATGTCTTCTCATTCTGATGTGTATTAGATAATATATCACTATTTTCATTTCATCTTATAAACAATATCCTATCATTTCTACTGCTGCTGATAGTACTCGTAATATTATACCTAACTCTTCTCATTTCTTTATATTACATATCCATATGAAATACAGCTGTTGTTCTTGCACGGATAATTTTTTTTTTGTAAGTCCAGCTGGTTTCTCAGTTTTCTTGTATTTACCTTTCATACAAATTAATATTACAAATCCAACAGATCATATTCAACATATTCTATTCATTGTAAATTTTGTTACTGAAGAGAAATGTCAAACAAATACAACTTACATTTCTTTTATCATATGTAGGTGTGTGTGTGTGGGGGGAATATGGTAATAAAGAATACATTTATTGATGTCTCTGGCTAAAAATATTTACAACCTCAGGTAAAAACTGTTTTCTATTTTTGTAAGTGATGAAGTAAACCAATGAAGAATCTCTACATGATCAATTGAATTGCAAGAAATAACAATCAAATTTCTCTTATCATACCTGCCACTTTTTCTTGAAGAGACAGAACACAGTAGATAGTTATAAGTGCTTTTGATGACAGGGTCTAAATCAGTTGTGGGCAGACTGTGGCCCATAGTACTTTCTGAATGCCATGCCAAACAAAAAATTACCTTTAATTTGTTAAGTAGCATAGTCCACCTGATGCAGCCTGCTTCTCAAAAAAAACAAAACAAAAAAAACTGCCTATACTTGGTCTAAATAACAGTAACAAATCTTGCTCCTGGATAGAATGTCAAGTAAATCTAGATTTACTCAACATCCTATATACTAAAGAGTTTATGCATATAATACTATTAAAAAAAATTTAATTGAATGCAAGGTAGCCATGTATCTCTTCTAGAGCATGAAACCTTTTCGAGCTCCTGCCTTCATTCTTTAACTTTTCTTCTAGCATAAAGTTGCCTCCTCTGTTTTAGTTCCACTCAGTCGAGGTGGATCTTAGTCTTGCAAGTTATGTGATAACCTCACTAGTGTTGGTGCCATAAAAAAAAAACGTGCAGTTCACTCTGCAAAGTAGTTGGCAATGAGAAGGGGTTCCAGCCATAGAAACCATGTCAAAACAGACATTGGAGCATGACATAATCCTCCAACTCATCAGATGCTGTTGAGCTATACCAGTACGGAAGACAGACATTAAATGATGATGTTGATGTATTCCACATATGTACGAGTATTTCTGCAAGATTTTTCACCAATGCCTCTAATACTGACTTCTCAAATTGTGGCAAAGTCTAGAGATGTGTTGGATAGATTCTACTGACAATGTTGATTCTGATAACTGAAAAGAAGATCAGAAAAAAAAACTCAAAGTCATTTAATCAAGTTCTTTACTGATTCAGCTCTTCCAGACATCTCCAATATTTAAGTTCCAAAGGAAAGGATTTTTTTTTCTTTTTTTGTGTGCGTGTAACAATATTATAGACAAATATAAATTCAAATGAGGCCTTTAAATAATTGACAGATGTCTGAGCAAAAGCACTGTTAAGGAGTAATTTAACTCTAGCATTCAGATTACACTGTCAAATGTAATCCTGATTTATTCACATTGTTTTAAATTAATCATGCATTATTTCATAGCTTCGAGATTTCAATGACGTGATTGCTCATTTTTGGAATGACATTGTAGGGCCAATGTGAGAAGGCAGATCCGGTCAGTTTGATCATAAAACGTATAGAATATTTGAACCAGATATGGCCAGTTTTAATGCAAAAAGATGAAAGTTATGGGGCACTAATTTGACAAAAGAATATAAACTTCATGATTCAGAGACTCTTGGAAATTAATATTTAGGACTCTCTTATTCAATGTATCATTTTTTAAAAAGATAGGGTGTGATTTAAAGGAGATTTGACTGCTACTTCTGATCGGTTCAGTTGGCATGAAGAAGACAATCTTTGCAAATTGTTAAGTTAGATAGCTATCTGTCCTTCTAGATAATTGCTAGTATGGAGAGTAAAATGAGGTTTATCCATTCTAAATAGAACTTCTATATTTGATATAAACAAGAGGTTTTCAAGAAAATTTAAGATTGAAGTATATAATCACATTTTATTGCTTATTTAGCAAGATTTGTATAAAAATGGTAACAAGAATAATATGTAACAAAAAAAAAAAATGAAAAATAATACAACAGGTCTTAAGTTAAAATGTTACTTTTGGTAAAGTCCTTTTTTTTCCTCATCTAAAAATGTATATTAAAAAAAGAAAAAAATAGAATAACAGCCAATTCTTATCTCCCCCTCCCCTTGTAAAAATACTTTAAACCTTGGCAATAATACATATATCACAAACTCAATATATCAATTTCTTAAACCTGAACATTGCATACAAATGCAAGCTTGTTGGCAATTATAAATTGAATGAAATAGTAGTTACATAGAGATCCAGAACCAAAGTTGGAATCGGTTTTACAGTACCAGCCACATCATGAATATAAGAGAAATTTCTAAGAGACACAAAGCGATAAAATTGTAACAAAGAATTATTGTGAGGTAATGACTTTTTCAAAAGCAATTATCATGCGAGTGAAGTGAAGTGAAGTGACTTTGCGCAGGAATCAAAACTGGCTTGCTTACTTCAGTACTCAATATACACCCCAAACTTAATCTCAAAAATACTTCTAACATAATTGATGAAGTACTCATTAGTTACACAGCATCAATAGAAGTTCGTTTCAAGTGTTATTTATAGTTAGAATATTCTTGAATTTAGAGGTTGTAAGGTTTTTAAGTAAAGCCTTCCCTGAGAAGTAAAGATTCTACCAGCTGAAATTTATAAGATATACATGATTCCATTTAAAACACACATAATTTCTTACACTGACACAAAGTCACATGTCAAAGTGTATAGCCAATTGAATTGATATAAGTTCATGGCTTGTTAGGGATAAAACGCAAAGTCCACTTACTGGGATTTGAACTCAGAACTAAATACTGGTACGTAAATTTCTACCTTCTTAATGATTCCTTCTAATTTTAGCATAAGGCCAGTAATTTTTAAGGGGTGGGAGAAGTTGATTACATCAGTCCCAGGGCTTAATTGGTACTTATTTTTCAACACTGAAAAGATGGAAAGCAAAGTTGACCTTGGCAGCATTTTTTAGCTCAGAGATGAAAGAAATACTGTAAAGAGCTGGAAGAAATACTGCTAAGAAATAAAATAAAGAACTGGAAGATATACTGCTAAGCCTTAATAATAATAATGCATTCTGCTTATAGGAATATATTCAATATTTACGATGATCTGAAGTTGAAAGGAAGGTAAATTACATCAAAAAGAAGTAAAAGTTAGGCACTATAATTACAACTCACCCAACACAAATATTTTGATGAAATAACTATACTGAAAGTTGCAGATTTTGTTTTTCCTCATTATCATAGAGATAGTAGCAGTGGTGTTAAAGTACTATATACAATAAATCACATGTTCAAAAGTTCAAATTTATTGTATTTGTGGTACATCACACTATGTTGGTAATAATGGTATAGCTAAATGGTCTAAATACATACGGAACTAATCCTAGAAGATTAAAACTGATTATTAGAAATAACGAAGGAATAATTAATGAAAATCCTCCCATAATTTTACTGAAAGATTGAGCAATTTGTATATTAATAATCTGTTTAGGTGGCTTTGCTGAAAATTGGTACCTCTTTTTATGTCATGGTTAAGAGGTTTGTGATTAAATTGTAAATTTGCCAATCTCCACCCCACTAAAATCCCCCACAATATCAATAACAATACATAACAATATCCTACCTCACCCATATTAGCATGGGATAATGGTTAAAAAAAAATAGTTTCAAACTATTAAATAAAAATTTAACTTTAAAATTTTCTACGAAAGTGTTTTAAGGAGAATTTCTTATTTTTGCTTAAAAAATAAGTTATTAATTTTAGAGTAACCGAAAACTATCAAAGTACTAAGACTAGCTAGACTTGAACATTGATATTGTGAGAATTGGTTCCGTCCTGAAATAAACTCGAAGATGTTGGTAATGCATGTTTAGGTTGTGAAGACAAGTTGTGCCTCTCTAGCAAGTCTGGTTGGACAGTGTTATCTTGAGATTCATGTGATTCAGATTGATGAACAGCAGATGGATGACTGGCTTCAGTACCACAACCATCTTGAGATTTGTTCACTTGAGTATTCTGCCTGTGTGACACTTTTGATGTAGCTGTCTCAACCAACTGCCAAAGTTTCATCTCTGTAGGATCAGACACATCTGCCTCTAGAACTTTTTCAGGTTCATCTCTTTCTTCATAATTCAAAAGATCCTCATTCCTTATTTCTGGATCTTCATCAATTTTAGAATCCTTTAAAAAACAGTCATAATCTGAAAAGATTAGATATATATATGTATTTATATAGATAGGTATGTATGTATGTATGTTTTCTATTTTTAATCATTTGGAATCTTCCTGTAAAGAAGGAACTGGTTTCTAACAGAGATACAAAACTCCATCACTGGAATGTTATAACAAAAGCCATGTTGCATTTTAATTTTGAGAAAAGTTTTGCATATTTTTACTGTTCCACTTACAGATTGCATTTGTACTATACATGTTAGCTAGTTGACTTCTTTTTCTGAAAACCCTAGCTTTTCTAGATTGTTATTCAAGCATTTAGCAACAAAACTGAGTGCACCAATTATTATTGGTATAAATATGAATATATAATCTGGGCAAAGAAACTCAAGATTTAAAAGCAGTTGTCTATAGTTACCCTCTTCAAGCAATTAGCAGCTTTATTATAACTGAAAAAGCTTTTGCAGAGGATTACAAACAAATTAAACTGTTGTATGACGGAGACTTTTGTTTGCAATTAGCACATTCACATAAAGACAAAAGGAAAGAAAAACCACATACATGCACACAGACATGTATATATATATATATATATATATATATATATATATATATATATATATCATTGTTGTTGTCATTTTACATCTGATTTCGATACTGATACAATTTGGATGGATCATTTCTGCTTTCTTAGACAGGTCAGGAGACCACATCTTGCATGGAAGTTTCAGTTTTTATTTGGTTTCTATGGCCTGATGTCCTCCCTAACACCAATCACTTTACACAAAGTGTATTGAGTGCATTTTTAGTGGCATCAGCATTAGAGAGGTTCTTACACCTTCATCAAGACTAAATGGCCCTCAAAATATATATTTATAATAGGCTTCTTCCATATTCCATCAACCAAATTTCACTCATTGGGTACAGGTCAACCCAATGGAAGACACCAGTCAATGAATTCCATGCTTTGGAAGTGAACCTAAAACAACATGGTTCAGAACCATGCCTACAGATATATGTGTGTATGTGTAAACACACACACACATGCACACCAGTGCACTCACACACACGACACTTAATTCACCTAGTCAGATAATGGCCATCTTGTTAGTTACAGTTCAGTCAATCACTGTTCACTGTCATGCACCCATGTGTTTTGAGATGGTTCTTAAGTCCAACTTATCATCTAAGAAAGAAACAGAATGAAAAAGTAAAGCGATAAAGTCTTTACATTTTTGGATTACAGTTACATGCTTGTACAAGAAGTATCCATTGTAAAATATCCTGTGACAAGTGAGAGCAAACTGATCATAACTATTTCAGCTGCAGGCTTTTATACCAGAGGGTCTTCTCCAGGCTACTTCAATAAAAAAAATACCATGGACTGCAAGCAAATGTCACTGTCAGAAAGTTACCTTTATTTTTTTACAAGCCAGTGAATGCAAGGGAAATACAAGTTTACTCTTACAAACACACCTATGTACACAAACACACACACATTCATACATGCATGCATACACACAATAGGCATCTGGCAGTTTCTGTCTATTAAATCCATTCACAAAGCTTTAGTTGGTCTGAGGCTATAGTAGAAGAGTAGAAGCCACTTGCTCAAGGTCCCATGCTGTGGGACTTAACTTGAAATCATGTGACTAGGAAAAAATAAACTTTTTAACCACACCACCATGCCTGCATCTACACACACACACACACATTTATTTATGTCTCCTCATAAGAGTTATGGTACCCTCTAGCCCCTCTTTCTCTCATTGTACTCACCCACTGCTTTCTAACTCTCTTTCTCTTTCACTGTCCTTTCCTCACAACTTCTGTTCCACCTGAAGCCCTCTCATCATTCTCTCTATGGCCTAGCCCCATGACCCTACCACACATCTCTTTCCTTCAATGACAGCTGTAGCAGAAGTCACTACCTAGCAGTGCCAACTCTAAACCACAGGGATTCAAAGTGAACTGCAAACTCTTTTGTTATGTCACCAAATGCAGTTAGTAATTTAAAAACTGAAACTTTTTTAGTAAAAAAAAGGGCTAATATTAGTCATACATATGTTAGATAAAAAGAAGTATATTAAAAAACTGTAGAGAGGCAGTGAGAAAGTTAGAAAGAATATTAGTGCTATATACAGAGAATAAATAGATTATTTTACCTGTCAACATCTTCACTAATGTCTAAAAATTAAAATATGGAGAACACTGTAAATAGTAGTAGAAGTAATTGTATATAGGCTACATATAGTTTAATGTGCCTTAGATTGGATAGTAATGTGCTAATATACAAATAGACATATATTAGTTACTAACAGAAATAAAGTACATATTTTTATTAACAGGTTCTATATAGCAATACACTAATCTGATAAATACAATGAGCTGTTTAATGCTTGAGATCAAATGTATCTATGAATGGGTGATCAAAGAGGGAATGTTAAAGATGTACAGAGATGCGGCCAGTAAGGTGAGGGTTGGAAATGAGTACAGCAATGAATTCCGGGTAGAGGTAGGGGTCCACCAAGGTTCCGTCCTCAGCCCCCTATTATTTACCATAGTCCTCCAGGCAATCACAGAGGAGTTCAAGACAGGTTGCCCCTGGGAGCTCCTCTATGCTGATGACCTTGCCCTAATTGCGGAGTCACTATCAGAACTAGAGGAGAAGTTTCAGGTGTGGAAGCAAGGTCTAGAATTGAAGGGCCTTAGAGTCAACCTAGCTAAAACCAAAATCCTAATAAGTAGGAAGGTAGATAAAACACAAACCCCTTCAGGTAGATGGCCCTGCTCAGTATGTAGAAAAGGAGTA
>NC_068982.1:167201877-167204377 GCF_001194135.2 Octopus bimaculoides
CGGGTGGCACATAAAAGACACCATTTCGAGCGTGGCCGTTTTCGTGCGGGTGACACGTAAAAGCACCCACTACACTCTCTGAGTGGTTGGCGTTAGGAAGGGCATCCAGCTGTAGAAACTCTGCCAAATCAGACTGGAGCCTGGTGTTGCCATCCGGTTTCACCAGTCCTCAGTCAAATCGTCCAACCCATGCTAGCATGGAAAGCGGACGTTAAACGATGATGATGATGATGATGTGACCAGTATTATAAGTTTAGCAAGAAAATTAGAAGCTTTAGTAAACTGATATAGCTGCAATGAAGAATTAAATCCAGATCAGTTCTTTACCAGAACTATGTCTTTCTTTAATATAATTATGTGTGTACATGTGTGCGAGTGTGCGTGTATACACACACACACGAAATTGCAGAAACAACCCACAAATATTGTGGAAGCCATATTAAACAAAAAATGCTGTTCTCAATAAACAAACAGCAGACAGAATGTGACAACCAACTGATTATGATAGCAATCGTCTGAAGCATGGTCTTTAAAAAATATTGGTCAAGTAGAATGAGATATCATACAACATCAAGCAGTAATATTTTTTCAAATCAAATACACAAGTATTTCACAGCTATGGGTTGAATACATAAGTACAAAAAAAAAAAAAAGATCTGTAGAGTTTCAATGAATTTGCATCTTCTAGATATATATATATATAGGTGCAGGCATAGCTCTATGATTAAGAAGTTTGCTTCCTAATCATTTGGTTTTGGGTTCAGTTCCACTGCATGGCACTTTGGATAGGTGCCTTCTACTATAGCCCTGGGCCAACCAAAGCCTTGTAAGCAGATTTGGTAGATGGAAACTGAAAAAGTTAGTTGCATCAATAAATGTGTACATGTATGGATATAAATGTGTGCGCGTTTGTGTTTCCTTGTTTTAACATTTCATGGAAGTAATGGAAGTTATCACAATGCTGAATAAGCAGAAGAAATGTATACAATATTTTCAATCAAAAAATGCAAGCAAAATAATGACTACATTAATCTTTTTACTTCTACTGGACTCTATTTTGCTTATACTTAGTATCAATGCTTCAGGCATAAAATCAAATGTTACTTAGAAAGTTTTGATAGTAGGAAAATCAAAAGCTTTTGCTTTAAAAGTGAATTTCTAAAGTTAAAAATGGGTGTGATTCTTTTCCTATATACATAATTTATGATGACCAATTAGAAAAAAAAAAAAAAAAAAAAAGAGTTTATGTCAGCTGTAGTAGAGTTTGAACTTAAATCCACAAAGAAATTAAACTAAGCAACCACAAATATTCAGAATGATGTCCTTAAACATTTTACTATTTTCTAATTCAATAAATTATAACAATGTCATAAGGCATGATACAATCCACTAAAGAAAACAAAAAACTGCCTTTAAGATCTAATACACGGGGTAAAATATGTTAAAAAACGACAAAAAGAAAACCAAAAACAAGACACTTTATAAAAGCAAGGAAGATATTTATCTATCTTCTAGACATTAGAGAAACCTTTCAGGAGTAGGGGCTAAACTCCAGTGAAATCAATGAGACACAACTCCACAGAAAGGCTGTGTCTCATTGAGTTTACTGGGCTCTTGTCTTACAGGGTTCCCTAGCACCTCATCTTTAGTCAACCACAGAAAGCTATTTCAAGATGATCTGGCACTTGCTGCTGCTGCTGCTGCTGCTGCTGAGGATAAATACAGGATATAATGTTTTACCCAGGAACAGAAAAGCCTGCAGTAAATTTTCAAGTGTAACTAATGAGCTTGTAGTTCATCACATCTCTATTCATAAAGGAGACTCTGCAAGAAATAAAACAAGAGGGAAATAAAACTTCCTCATATCTTACCGAAAAATTTTAGGTCCAAACTGTTTGCTGAAATTTCTCCATCACTTTTTTCTAAGGATTGCTGATTTAGAATTTCTTTAGTTGGAAGTAAATCTAGGTCTGTGAGTGAGACAACTTTATATGGAGTTTGTTGATTGCTATGGGAAGGGCTGTTATCTACAGTGGATGCAGGAGTACTCAAAGTCTCCAGTGTTTCAGTATCTTCTTCAGTGTCTTTATCATAAATAGCGCCATCAGGCTCAGATTTGTTTTCTGGTGAAGAGACATCGGGTAACAAGGATTTCACTTCCTCATATTCTGACCGGATCTTTGCAAGGACTGGATGGGGACCTGGAAGTGCAAATGTAATGGTGTAAGTTAAAGAAACATTGACAGAAATAGTAATACCTCCTAAATCAAAAACAGCATGCTGGAGAACATAATTAAACACTACAAATATATACAAAATACAAGTGAAGTTGTGTAGTTAAGAAGTTAGCTTCCCAACCACATGGTTTCCAGTTCAGTCCCACTGTTTGGCACTTTGGATACTATCTTCTACTATAGCCCTGGGCCAACCAAAGCCTCATTAGTAGATTCGGTACATAGAAACTGAAAGAAGCTCACCATATATGTGTGAGAGAGAGAGA
>NC_068982.1:167208427-167212363 GCF_001194135.2 Octopus bimaculoides
TCTGTTGTTATTTTTTGTATATTCTCCCATATATACATATATATATATACATATATATATATATATATATAGTTCAAAAACACAATAACAAAAAAACAAAAAAACAACAAAGTGAGGACGTGATATGGATAGTATTATTGGACGCTCAGGAAAGGAAAGAGAGAGTGTATGATGTTTCGGGCGTAGCCCTTCGTCGGAAAGATGGAAAGTTCGGAGAATGGAAGAACGGAGAAAGAGGAAAATGGTACCGATGCCCACGAGGTTACATATCTGTCTGTTTTTCTGTCTACACAAACACACACACACACACACACACACACACTCTCTCTCTCTCTCTCTTGGTTTTAGTCAAAGACTGTGGTCATGCTGAGGTACTGTCTTGGAGGGGTGTTTCAGTAGATGAAATCAATCCCAGTACTTATTTTTCTCTCTCTAAGTTTTGAAATGCTAAATAATGGGTGCATAAACAAAGCAACACAAGTTATCAAATGCAGTTAACAGACACACACATATGCATACAGATCTATATCTACATACACACACAGACATATATTATAATTATTATTATTATTTAAAACAGTTTGATTTGGCACCAAGCAACTTAAAGTTTCATAGGCCCTTTACAGAAACCTAGCCTGTTGGGCTGTGGTAGCCGAATCGTCATTTAACATCCAAATTTTTCATACTTGCATGGGTCAGATAGAATTTGTTGAGGTAGATTTTCTACAGCTGGATGCACTTCATATCACCAACCCTCACTTGCCTCCAAGCAAGACAGCCTTTTCCCATTGCTAAACATGTTTTTCACAGAAGACTGGATATGAACAACCTTGCTTGTGTGACATGTCTAGATAAAGACACACACACATACACACAACAAGCTTCTTTCAGTTTCCAATTACCAAATCTGCTCACAAGGTCTGGGTTTGCCTGGGCTATAGTAGAAGACACTTGTCCAAAGAACCACATAGTAAGAATGAACCAAAACCAAATGGCTGGGAAGCAAGCCTCTCAAACACACAGCTACACCCATGTCTTAGTTATTATTCACCAATCAATGTGATTACAAACGTACAAACAGTACATCTCATGGTGGATTTTTACATGTGAAACAGTATAGGACGCAACTAAGCGATAAGAACTTATTCAGCAGCAAGGCTCAATCTAGAGTTATTCATTAGTTAAGTTGATAATCTTCTGTACACATATGTAAATTTAGCTTTCCCAACATTTGTATGCATTTGTTTATATCCAAAAGCTAAGTTTTATCTGATCTTTCTTATGCAAACATTTATTTGCAATAGTTGAAGTCTTTCATATTGCAATCAAATACATGTGCAATAATCTTCTTAAATGAATTGTTACTTGAATGCTATAATATTTGCTATACTTTATGAGCATTAATGACATGCCAAATTGGAGTAGTGCTATTTGTGGGATGTATAAAAAAACAACAACATTAGTTGATAATTTAAACATTTTATAGAGATGCTCCCCACTCCTGAAAAAAAACAAAAAAACCTAGACAATTATTCAAAAATAGTTATATTAATAGCAAAATATAAAACAAAACTTGCGACACAGATAGCACATCCTTGTAACAAACCAATTCTAGATGCCCCAGGACACTATTTCATGAATTGGTCAATTTAATATTATATCAACAGGCTGAAGATTTAAAGTCTGCTGATAATGAATGAAAAACAGACACAACAGTGTTCTCATTATTCTTGCCCAGATTAAAACTGTGCAATAGCAACCACCACAACCACACATGTGTGTGTGTATTCTTTTATTGGGTTTAGTTTGAGAGCTGTGGAACAGCCAATATATATGTGTGTGTGTGTGTGTGTGTGTGCGGTTATATTTTAAATGATTGTGTATACTCAGATGTGGAAAGACTTGCATTGTGGAAATGTGGAAATTATTCTGCCATATAGAGAATTTTCACAGTGAAGGTTTTTCCATATCTGAGTGTACATGAATATGTTAAATATAACTGTACACAAAATTTCAGTCAATGCTGCTTTGAGCAACTCAAAGTAAAATGCATGCATGCATGCACACACACACACACACACACACACACACACACACACACACACAAAATAAATATGGTTCTTAAATACTAACAGACTGAGGCAATTTATTGTTCTCAAAGGAACAATAACTATTCAGCTTTATATGTTCAAAAGAAAAAACTTTACACGTTTGCACTCACAAAATCGAAGAAAATGTTACACTGAAAACTGTAAAGAAATCATAATTGATCTTAATGCATTATACACACATGAACATGGGTAGTATACAACTATTTAAACATTATAAAGAGATGTCTTTGGAAAATATGTACGAGTGTCTTACAAAACAAAATGTATATTTATAGACTCAAGTTTGATTGTTTCAAAATATGCATGTGTGTATATGTGTACACACACACATATATGCATATATATACTTTTACAAACAGACTGTTGCATAAAATAGCTAAAACTGAAATCAGTTTTGCACTGATATGCATTGCAATGTTCAGCCTGTTAGCAAATACTACAATGATACTGAAGGAAATGCAAAACACCAAAACTTTTGAACCAAAGAGAGACAAAGAAAAACTAAATGATCTATTACAGATCCCAGACAGAGTGCGAAACCTGTTTATTAAGAAACTTATCATCAAGTTCATTAAATATCATCATCACCATCATTTAATGTGTTTTCCATGCTGGCATAGGTTGGATGGTTTGAGAGGGGCTGGCCAACCGGAGAGCTGCACCAGGCTCCAATTGTCTATTTTGGCATGGTTTCTATGACTGCATACTTTTCCTTACACATAGGTCCTGAGGACAGCTGATATCTTGAATATTGAGGCAATGGTGCACAAGCACCAGTTACGTTGGACTGGACCCTTATTAGAATGAAGGATAGCAGGATCCCTAAGCAGATGCTATATGGGGAACTTGTGAATGGAAAGAGACCCCGGCAGAAACCAAGACTGTGATTTAAGGACTGTGTCAAGTCCTCATTAAAGGCCTGTGATATGCAGGAGACTGACTAGGAGAGCAATGCTTGTCATCACCATAGATGGAGGATGCAGGTTAAGGAGTGGGGGGGGAGGTCAACACTTTTGAGAGAGCACATATTCTACATGAAGAACTTGAGTGTGCTGCTCGAAAGTGCACTGCTGGTGTAGTGAATGGGGAAAGCTTTGGTAAGCATTGGTTTGCAATGTTTGCAGTCATGTATGCTTGTCAAGTGCAGGGCTCATTAGCCACCAACGGAGCCGCAAATGCAAAATATTAGTTAGTCCTAGAGCGCACAATGTTCCTGAAGGTCAGCAATTGCCTTCCTCGGTCATGAGTGGATGGCCATCATATATATATATATATATATATATGTGTGTGTGTGTGTGTGTGTGTGTGTGTATGTATGTATGTGTAAATGCATTTATAATGGTGAAAAAAGGCCTCACAGAGGAGATGACAAAGAACCAAGACTTCTGGCAGTTTGCTGTGCTTGAGAAAACAAGTCAAGCTGAGTAAATTCATAGCTGTCCATGCATACAGGTATGTCCTCTACATCCCTCTCTCAGCCAAGAAATCCTTGTCTTGTGGGCTTATGGGTGCTGGCGCTACATAAAAGTGTCCATATTAGTACCATGTAAAAAGCACCAATGCTGATATCTGGTAAAAGCACTCAAGCCAGTGCCACATAAAAGCGCCCATGCTGGTGCCATGTAAAAGTGCTCAGTACACTCTGTAAAGTAGTTGGCATTAGCAAGGACATCCAGCAATAGAAACCATGTCAAAACAGACAAACGGAGCCCAGGGTGTTCTCCAGCCAGTCAGCTTCTGTCAAGCCATCCAACTCATGCCAGCATGGAGGACGGACATTAAATAATGATGATGATGATGATTTAAGTATGTGTTCATGTGTGTG
>NC_068982.1:167212379-167235372 GCF_001194135.2 Octopus bimaculoides
ATATATACAACATAACAGTCTATAACTCACATTCATAACTGAAATGAAAATGACTTTAATACCAGGTCACTGAAGTGTCTTTCAGGCAAGTTACTAATGCTCCAAGTGTCTTATCTTGGCTAAATAATTAATTTTCATAATCAATAAAGCTTAATTAAATATTCTCAGATGGTTTGATAAATCTGATGATAGATTCAAACTTAACATTTTCATGCATAAAAACCATAAAAATTATAATAAAACCATCACCAGCCAAATTTTCTCTTCTTGTCAAAAACAATTGCAGTGTGCTTTAGAAATTTCCCCATAAAACATATCAATAGGCAAAGAGTAAAGCAAAGAGATATATAAAAGAGAAAATTTAAGGCACATAAAAATGTTTCCCTTTCTGAAATTAGAAAAAAATGCATATGGAAGCGAGATATAAATTAAGAAGGGAAGAAATTGTATATGAAATACCATGAAGCATTATCATTTCAAGTCTTGAGTCCAAGACTTACCTGATGGACTTGTGTCTGTGTCAGTGCTGAGCAAATCAATAACTAATTGTAAGGTAAATAAAACGGTAAGTTGTGTTAAACAAAATGGCCCACAATATAAAAAAGAAGATGAGAAAAAAAATTGATGATTCAAATAGTTTGGTAGACTTGGTCAAACAAAATGGTAGTCATTATTTTAGACAATATCAGATGAAATGTTTGCCCAATTCAAATTCATTGGTTGATCTGAAGTAAGAAGCTGTTCATAGCCTTCATCACAAATACAACCCCCAAAATAGAGATGTCCCCTCTATACTAGAACTACAGTAGACAATAGTATATCAGCACCCACTACACTCTCTGAGTGGTTGGCGTTAGGAAGGGCATCCAGCTGTAGAAACACTGCCAAATCAGATTGGAGCCTGGTGTTGCCATCCGGTTTCACCAGTCCTCAGTCAAATCGTCCAACCCATGCTAGCATGGAAAGCGGACGTTAAACGATGATGATGATGATGATGATGATGATGATGATGATGACATAGGAGAAAATGCAAGATTGTGTCAAACAATGATAAACTCAAAATATATCAGAAGAAAAAGCTAACTTCAAAGATATTGAGCTTCCACAATTAAGATGAAAACATTTAATCATGTTTTTAAGTTTTTCCTTAGGATAGAGGATTGTTTCTGCTTTTTTATTACTATTCGTTTGGAATTTTAAAAATGACGGTCATCAAGATATCCCAGTGTTCTTATTGGCCTGTGGTCTGCTGCTGGTTAGCATATACTCAAGGGAAGCAACTGGACTGGTATGGATTTAGAACTCACAATGATGATACAGAGAAAGAGCAAAAAGTTGCAGGATGACACTATTGGTTATACTAAGTAATCATACATGGCAGGGGGTAAATAAATTTGACCATAGAAAGTTGTCTAATCAGAATACATTAAAATACATCAAAAGATAATATACTGTAGATCAGTCAAAAAAAAGCTGATATGAAAAGAAATGATATTAAACCCAAAACATTGACTTTGATGACAACAAGGATAAGAAAGAAGCTAAGAGATTTGTACAAAGTTAAAATAGTACTAGCACATGATGTTAGCAGATAGTTGTTAGTGCAGAGGTCATGATGGTCTGGACATGGGACCAAAGTAGATGGCAGACTAATTTAATGATGATAAGAGTCAGTAAAAAAGTGCTATGACATGCTATTAACAATAGCCAGAGAAGAGTTTGATCAAGTTATTATCTATCATTACAACTGCTGAATAAAAAATAACATTTATAGAGCACTATAATTGAACATCAGGAAGGCTGGGTAGCTGTGATGTGAAAACATTGTAATGCTAATTTTAATAAACAAATATATTTTAGGAATAATGTAGCTAGCATCTATGAAATTCAAGACTGTCTATGTATGTATACGGACATGTGTCTCTGTTTATATTGTCCCACATAATCTTGTTATCATAATGATTGTAGTCTCTCAATATCTATTCTGTTGTTGTAACTAGCTTCAGGTAAATCATTATTAAGCAGACTTATGTTTAGAGACATTCCAGCCATGATCATACCATTTATTTTCGGGCAGAGGATTACATTAACCAATGTGTCCTTCCGTTTTACAAGATGGTGAAGTGTGATTTGATGGAGATTTGGCCACTTTTCTAGCAGACTGAATGACCAAACAGAAGATTTTTCATTGGCTTCACCATATTCATTACCGTATAATATGTATGTTATTGTATGCCATCATTGCTAATTAAACATTCCGATTTTTATCTTCTGATTTTTTTTTTCTCAAATCTAGCAGAACAATAAAAATGAAAACAATCTTCCTTTTTATAGTATCTGAATTATTTCACGCAAAACTGAGAACAGAAGATAATTAAAAAAAAAACTAAAAAAATAAAAACAGAATTCCCTGGATTTAAAACATTTCAAAGAGATAAAGTAAGAATAAGCAAGACAAATGAAGACCAAAATACAAGTAAACACATAAGCATAACTCACCACTTCCAACGTTCCATAATCCAGAAACTTCTAATGTTCGCAGTTTTTTTTCTAATTCTGCAATTCTGTTCCCCAATATTCTGGAATGAAAAACAATTAATAATGAAAAAAAAAAAAAAAATAGTTAAATAAAATAAAACAATGTAGAAATCATCTCTTACACAATGTAACATAAATTTGTGGACAGATATAATCAAATGAATTGATCCAAGTATATAGCTGGAACTAATTTAATAGTCGAGCAGGAACAAAAATCAGAGTGGATCTTATAAGGATTTGAACTCAAGATATAAAAACATGAAACTAATACTGTGCATTATTTAATTTAGCAAATGTCCATTTTTGCTGACATACCACCCTTAAAAATATTATTTTCTAATACAAGTATAAGACAACATATTTTTTGTTGTTTTTTTGTGGGGGGAGTAGGGTATATAGTTGATTAGACTGATGCCAGTATTTAAATGGTACTTTATTTTAATCAATCATTGAGGGTTGAAATGAAAAGATATATTTGAACACAGATCATAAACAGGATATAACTAAATACAGCAAATCATTTTATCTGCTGCCCTACCATTTCTGCCATCTACTACCTTGATAATAAATATTTCTCACAAATTTGGGGAAGTGGGTTGGAGCAGTGAAAACAAAAACAACTGCAGTCTGATTTAAATTGAGAATGTAGAAGGACAAAGCAAAATGCTGTTAGATATTTAATCTAGTGTTTTATCATTTCTATTATAACATTAACTTTAACAATAATGATGGGAAAACATTATTAGCATGTTTAAATCTTTGGCCTATGATTAGGTAGCTCAATATATTATACACGGGGTCATCTTTTGGAGGTTGAATTAGTTGCAGTATCAAAGAATGAAGTCTATTGAAGAAGAGGAAAATGCAAAATAAATCTTACTTATTTGTTTTCCGCTGATGAGACAAAGCTAGATTTTTGTCATTGATAGTTTCTAAGAGAGCAACAGCTAAGCCCCGAAGATCTGCCATTGCCTGGACACTTGGAACTGTATATTTCTTATCTTCAATCAAATGGTGGACTATGTAGAAAGACAAATTCATGGTCAAATTTCTTTTTACACGAAATTAGCAATTTCTTAGACATGGCATGAAATATCACATTTATTAGAAAGTACTGAAAACAGCACAAAACTTGAGAAGATTTTTTTTTCATACCAAAATTTGTTTTTCATACAAAATTTGAAAGATTTTTTTTCATACCAACCTTGCTTCTGGCTAATGACCAAGCTGTCATTTCGATTTTGACCAAACTTTAGACCTCCCTTACTTTTCTTTCTTTCTAGAATATTCTGAAAATATATATTAAACAAAAGACACCATGTAGATTAAATAGCATCAGTCAAATATTGTACAACATTAACAGATATGTACAGTCAGAGAATACAACAGACTTTGCAGTAATATATTTTAAAGCGGCAACAATGTGGACACTGTGATAGCATCAGAGCTGAGGATAGTAGATGTGTCAATAAAAGCTTACATGTTTTAATGATAAGATTATGAACAAATGGCTAAGATTTTAGTGTAAATGATATTAGCAAGTGACCCATTGGAATCAAACCATATGTCTTTCACATAGCAAGCAATTAGAATCCTAAAAGTAAGTCTTTTGCTGTGGTCTATCTCACATTCATGCTAATAATGTCTAATGAAATTATGATGACAATCTTCAAGTTTCTCAACTCCAATAGAATACAAAAGCAATTATATTAAACAATAATTGTCATTTTACTTCTATTTGGAGTTTTGTTTGCAAATTCATCCCTTACTCATAGATAATTTTCATCTTATAATGATGTCTAATGTTTCCATTAGTGATTATCTGCCTCTCACTACAAGCATATAACATTAACCAAGACATCATTATTGATTCCTCAGTCACAAATATTAGATATGTATGTGACTGGTGAAGGGTACCAGCTTAACTTCTCTTGCTCTTGCAGCAAGACTTTGCTCTATTCACAAATGAATGATGTAACAGAGAAATTGGGGGTCCTTAATGGGTTGAGAAAACATCAACTGCCACTGGGTAATTGTCAACCTACAAACAGACAAGTCATGATAACCACACATAACTGAGTCCTGCCCATACAGCACCAGCTGTTGCTACCACTGCTACTTACATATGAAGGAAACAATCTTGTACTTCATTTCTTTAATCTTCAATAATATTCAATTCAAACACTCATACAAGCTACAAATAATCCCTCTTGACAATCTCACATCAATAGTAACAAAAGCTGCATCCCAAAAATAAGCTCATCTCCTCAGAGCCAGAAAATACATCCACCTCAAACAGTTCCTGACTCTTCTCTCCAAATGTACCCATTCGGGTTCTCACAGTAGGTACTTTTCCCATCCTATACCACAACTGAATGAATGTCATTCAGCTGATTACTAAGGCTAACTCACTAACACATTTTATCTCCCATCTTTTCTATATCTACTATAATGGCATCTGCTCCTCATACTACCCCATCCAAGTCCACCACCCAACACTGTCCTCTCTTCTTTCGTTGCCCATTGTTTGTCATTCTAAAGCCAGGATACCTCACTCTCCCTTCTTAGAACATCAGCTCTCTGGAATTCCCTCCTTACCCAAGTTTTTCCTGCAGGTGTTGGTTATACAGCTGTTCAAACTAAGCATTAAGTGCCACAATCTCACCAGTCTTGGAGAGTCTACAAAGGTCAGGCACACAAGCCTTTCCCCTTGATTAAATCATGAAAAATATTGCCTGATGGAGTGTGTAATATCACCTTAAACAAAACTGAAACATAGTTAATCTAGTGTGTTAAAACTTTTGATCACTCTCCAATGCTAAAATCAAACTTGTAACCAAATTGTGGTACATTAAGACGTTGCAGAAATATGTCTCCTGAGTTGAATCCAACCAGCTGGAATTGAAGATTAACCAAAAAATATAACCAAAAATGGATAAAATAAAAAGATAAATAAACAGATGAATTAATACCTTATACTTGGAAGCGGTTGCCATTGCCATTGTTTTTTCCTCCTCCATTTGTTTGAGTCTTTCTTGTAAATACCTACAACATACAATAGATAAATGAAATTCCATGTCATTAGAACTCCCTGTAAGTACTTCTCATCCAATTACTCAGCTATATAATTTAGATATTTGTTAAGAGCTAGTAGAGTAAAAATCAATGTAAGCACTTATATTAAATCAAAATTATAATTTTTCAGAGTATTAACTTTATCCTTAGAATGTATATTTGTAATAATTACACCTTCACAACATTTTGATCATCAGATATCTTATCCTTGGATGATTATATGATCCAAGGTAGGATTTGAACTACAGCTGAACTGGATTAAAATCCATCCTTGAATTGCAAACGCTTCCAGGAATAAATAATTGATTAGGGATGAAAACTGATTGAAGTATAGTAAAGATTAAACAACTGCAAATATATGTGCTGAGGATAAGGTTAAGAATTATCGTCATTGTTTAACATCTGCTTTCCATGCTGGCATGGGTTGGATGGTTTGACTGAAGACTGGCAAGCCAGAAGGTTGCACCAGGCTCCAATCTGATCTGGCAAGGTTTCTATTGCTGGATGCCCTTCTTAATGCCAATCACTTCAAGAGTGTAGCGAATGCTTTTTACGTGCCACTGGTATGGGACCAGTCAGGTGGTATTGGCACTGACTATGCTTGAATGATGCTTTTTACATGCCACTGGTATGGGACCAGTCAGGCGGCACTGGCATTGGCCACGTTCGTATGGTGCATTTTACATGCCACTGGTACGGGAGCCAGTCCAGTGAGACTGACATCGATCATGCTCGAATGGTATTTTTTATGTGTTATAAGCACGAGTGCCAGTTAGGTGGTACTGGCATCGGCCACAACAATGATTTCATTTGACTCAACAGGTCTTCTCAAGCAGATACTTTCACTTCCAAAATATATATTACAATTTTTACCTTTTACTTATTTCAGTCATTGGACTGTGGCCATACTGGGGCACAACTTTGAAGAGGGTTTAGTCGAACAAATTGACCCCAATACTTATTTTGTTTTTGAGTTAGTTACTTATCCTATTGAGCTCTTTTGCTGAATCACTAAGTTAGAGGGATGTAAACACATCAACACCAGTTGTGAAACATATGTAGAAAACAAAACAAAACATGAGTGATTGTTTATAAGATATTTAGTTATGCCATCTTACATATGCTTTATTAACATAAGGTGATTAATAATTACATAATGTAAGTTATGTTGCTAGCCATTCCCAAAATGGTGAAGCCTCTCATCTTTTCAATCCAATAATGTTATGTCTAAAAGTTACTTGTCTCTGATAATTAGACATGAAGTCTTGATTATTTAATTTGCACAACTAATAATCATCTTATGCTAATGAAACGTATTTAAGATGGTGTAACTAAATATCTTATAATCAATATCTAGTGTTTTGTTTACTACATAAAATTGGTGTAACACTCAAACTTAGATTTCATAACAAAGGATACAACTACAATACATGAACAGGAATACACATGGAGTTCTTAATATTGGTTATTTGTCAAACAGTTTAAGGTATAAATTTAGGTAGGTAGGTAGGTAGGAAGGTGGGTAGATATATTGCATATGTATAGTGTTTAATATTGTCTATCTAAAGGTATTATACATGAAGCCAGTACAAGCTATGTACAAAGATGCAGTATGTAAAGTGAGTGTCAACAATTTCAGTGACAAATTTAGCATGAAAGTAGGAGTTCATCAAGGCTCAGTCCTCAGTTTTCTATTCATCATAATCCTACACAATAAATTTTGAAGCTGGTTATCTATGGGAATTCTTATATGCTGATAAATTAGTTCTCATAGCCGAATCTATAGAGGAATTAGAGTGGTAATTCCAGACATAGAAGCTAAACCTACAATTGAGAGGCCTCAAGGTAAACTTAGTAAAGACAAAGGTTTTAGTATGAAAGAAAGAAGATAGGACTCAGGTACTTTCAGGGATATGGCCTTGCTTGATTTTTAAAAAAAAATGAGTAGGTATTAACTCCATAAACTGTACTCAATGTAAGCTATGGGCATATAAGAATTGTAATGGAATCGTAGGCTGGCTAACAGAGAAAGTAAGCTTCATATGAGACAAATGCACTGGAGCAATGTGTACTATGAACACACTAGAACTAGATTCTCTTACATACTTAGATGGCTCACTAAAAGTAGTTGATAGCTATTGTTACTAGGAGATTTAATTAGATCTGGCTGCCATTTCTAATGATTTAATTAGATTTCTTGAAGCTCACTTGATGCAAACAATTAGTTTGTATCACAATCAGTTTGAGTTAATAAGAAAAGCTATATTTTTAGTGAGTCAATTACAAAGAGAAGATCTAGACTAAGAACAAACTTATCAATTTTGTAGTTTTTGATTCGGAGAAAATCGTTAATGTAGTCTTGTGTGTACTAAAGAAACTAATGCAGATGAATAACTTGTAAGAGTCATGTAAGTCAGGTAACAATCAGCAGTGAATTCAATGAAAGATTTAGCATACAGAGAGGTGTTCACCAGGGTTCTATCCTCAGCTTTACTTCTATGCATTACAGTTCTGAAGTATACAATACAAGAGTTCAGGACTAGTTATCCTTAGGGCCTTTTATATACTCATGATAGGCCCAAAGCAGAATCTATTTAAAACATAGATTTTGAGCACAAAGGCTTAAAAATTACAATGGTAAATATTAAACAGTTAGGTAGTAATAGAGACTTAGTAACAGACTTTCCAAGTTATAGCTTTATGTTATAGTTTGGAAAGTCTTGGTGAAGTATGGAGGCAGGAAGTTGGTAGAAATTTAAGTACACAGTGCAAGTAATGGGTACACAAAATATGCAGTGGGATCTCTGGTAGAGTGACTGAAAACCAGGATTTCAAAAGTACTGTTCCTTCTAAGTTGTGCTTGAGATCATGCATACATATCTTGCAATCATTACATAAAAAATTAGTTGCTTGAAATAGTGTAGAAATTCATAATTATATTTATTATATATGTATTAACTATTAGATGCACATGGTTCCTGGTTCACTTCCACTGAGTAGTACCTTAGGTAAGTGTCTTCTACTAAAACCTCAGGTCGACCAAAGCCTTGTGAGTAGATTTGGTAGACGGAAACTGAAAGAAGTCAGTTGTATTGTATTGTGTTGTGTTGTGTTGTGTTGTGTGTGTGTGTGTGTGTGTGTGTGTGTGTGTGTGTACATGCATGAGTGTATGTATGTATGTATGTATGTATGCAGGTGTGAGTGCATGTGTGTTACTGTCTCCTTGTCTTTACATTACTTGATAGTTGCAAACAAGTGCTGTCATCCCAGAGTGTCATTCATTTCCAATATCCAGTGAAAACATGTTTGATTACAGGGAAATATCATCTTACTCAGAAACAGGTGAAGGTTGACAACAAGAAGGGCATCCAGCCAGAGAATATCCACCTCAATAAATTCCATTTGACCCATGCAAGAATGTAAATCTGGACGTTAAAACAATGGTGATGATATACATACATATTTAGTATACTCTTACTTTTGTTTTAAAAAAAGAAAAAACCTGCAGAATATAGAATTAGTTTTGCACAATGGCTTCTTAAAACTAATGAGAACATTGTTCACATATAAAAAGATCAATTAGAATAGTATGCAGTAGAGGCACCCATAGAATAGAGTCCAAGCACTATGCATATGACTTTTTAGGTGCAAATTTCCTTTCTAATTATGTTGCTTGCGCAATCAATCAAGGTTGTGAAGCAGGTGCTATATCCAACCACTGATACACAAGTATAATCAGTAATTGCTAAATGTGAAAAGGAAAAGCACAATTTTAATGTGTTTGTTAGCCTATTTTGTAAGTAACCATACATAGCCTGTCCTATATAAATGTTTTTAGTTATGATTCTGAATTTCATGCCACAATAATCTCTAAAGAAATTTGAAATTTAACATTAGATTTGAAGCAATGAATAAAAATTAGCAATGAATTTGATAGCATGCATGAGTGAAAGAGAAAGCGAGGGGAAGGAGGGAATGTGGGGGGAGGAGGGGGAGGTTGTGTGTGCATGTGCGGTCAGGCATTATCTTTAGATTTCCATTTATAAGTAGCTGTGTCTACCACATCTGGCCTTATATACAAACGTTTGTAGATGACCACTTTTAAATGTTTTGGTACTAGTTAGTATATACTTTATACAATTTTATACATACGGATTATATGAAAATAATTATTATTCATTTTGCTGTTTAAGTATTTGTTTATCAATAAATTATTATAACTGATCATTTCAGAATATATACAAAATGTTAAGATGAGAGTTCATGAACAGATGTTTTCTTTCTTAATGCTATTTACTAGTATGATTATCAATAAATCAACAGCTCACCATATTTCATTTACGATGGCTAGATTTGATGGAGCTACTATATTATTAGTATTCCATTTGTGATTTATTTATGAATAACTAATCAATCAGATTACATGCAAAATAGTTAGAAGAGAGACCACAAGAGCTTTTAAGTGATATGAACAATTACCAGTTTCCATGTCAGAATATAGTCTCTTGATAATTCACCCAATGCTTCAGCAACAGTCTCATTTTAAGACTATCTCCTTAAGATCCTTTCTACCTACTTCATCTCTTTCTCCCTCTTTCAGTATAGATATATCCCTTTTTTTTCTCATAACACTCTCCTCATATGCTGCTCTCTCTCCCTGTCTCTCTCTCCAATGTCCCATTTTCCCACTTGCTGAGGTCTATTGGTGAGACAATATCTGATCACTGTAGCATCCTATTTGCCAAACATGCATAGTTAGCAGTATATCTCTATCACTATTTTACTCTTCCTATATCTCCCTGTCTCCTTCACTCCATATTTCTATCTCTATACCAGTTTCTACACTATTTGCAAGAACTGTGAACAACTTTGGCAGTATCTAACTCTGAATGAAAGTCTCCACAGATGAGTACCACACATCATCTAGAAGAGCAATAGCTAAATGAAAATGGACAGAGAGTAGAGAGACACTTTAGTCCTGATAGACAACTTCTTTAGTGCTTGTAGCATAATAAAATGTCAAGTGATTGCTAACAAGAAGAGCATTCAGCCAATAAAGCCACATCAAAATTATGACAGTCACAAATATAATGAAAAGCACTGATTGTGTATGTAGGACTAAGCTACCATGTCAGTGATGTGCATAGAAGAGAAGATGGAACCATTTAGACTTGTGCAAGAGCCCCACAACCATCAAACAATCACATGAACGCCTTCACTGATGCAGAAAACAGACACTCAGCTACAACCCATGCTACCATGAGAAATTCTCCTTTTCCTGTCAGGTACAAAACATTAGGGCTGCCACCATTAACACTGGTGTAAAAATGTTGGATCAAAGGAAAATTATATGCAATGATTAACTTTCACTTCAAAACACTCAAGAGCTAACTGTATTTCCATAATGCGGGTGGGTGGAATCATCAATCAGTGGCATGATTGACATTCTAACTGTCCAAAGAAAATCTTTATTCAGCATGCACCAAAAAATTAACAACTGGTTCTTATTTTAGAAAAGGTGCTAACAACCAGCCCCTTATATAAAAAAAAACAATGGAAAAAGGTCCAGCTCACCAGTGTGTATACAAATACTCATGAACATAAATTTAATATTTAATTTCCAGGCTTGGGTCTGCAGTATAACCCAACAAACCCTACATCTTGATTCTACATCATCTCATCTGTGAGATCTAATGTGTGTATGCATTTTTTCAAGTGAGATGACAAAGGGCTGAAATACCTGGTGCCAGGCTGTACTCAAGAAGACCCGTACTCCACAGCAGAAGTGTTAAGACCGACCCTTCTGATAGTGTAAAGCACTCATGACAGTGCCACGTAAAAGCGCTTGTGTGGTGTCACATAAAAGTGCCTGTTTCTATTACTCCTTCCTTGCAGTGCCATGTAAAAGGGCTCACGCAGTGCCACGTAAAAGGGCTCATGCAGTACCACGTAAAAGGGCTCGTGCAGTGCAACATAAAAGTGCCTGTTATGTGGCATGTAAAAGCACCTGTGTAGAGTCATGTAAAAGTGCTTGTGCAGTGTCATGTAAAAGTGCTTGTGCAGTGCTACATAAAAGTGCCCATGTGGTGCCATGTAAAAGTGTGTGTGGAGTCGCAAAAAAAAGTGCCCGTGTGATGCCACATAAAAGCGCCCATATGGAACTATGTAAAAGCACCTGTGCAGTGTCTTGCAAAAGTATCCAGCACACTCTGTAAAGTGGTTGGCATTAGGAAGAGTATCTAGTCATAGAAACCATACCAAATCAAACTGGAGTCTGGTGCAGCCCCCAGCTCGCCAGCATGGACAACAGACGTTCAATAATGATGATGATGAATTGACATAATTATATACATATATATCCAAATTTGATAACATAATAAATAAATAAAAACAATGCATTCCAAGAACCAATAAACTGTTTTAGAGGAACATACCGATTCTCCATGACCATGGCATCGATATCAAGAATTCTTCTCTCATCTCCTTTCAGTATATAGTTCAGCTCCTGGTTTAAGCGTTCATACTTCGTTTTGTAAGCATCTCTTTCAGTCTCTTGTTCTTCTTTCTCATCTAGTACATGTTGCAGGTCTCGCTCCAGCTGTAGATACTAATTAAACAATTTAGGAATTAAAGAATCATATAAAGTAAAGTGATACAATAGAAAGAAAGAAATTGAAGATAAATCGACTATAACTGATTGATTCTTTCTGAATTACAGGAGTTATTTAAGCTGGTGCTGAATAACTGATTCTGTACCATTTAGTGGATATGAGAGAGAAAAACCTTCTTGGTAACAGAATGATGGTCTGTGATAGGTAGCTCTTCCTGTAAATTGAACTCAGCACTGCAAGCCAACAACACATTTATTAATCTCTCGGTGCTGTTACTACTTCCTTATGACTACTTAGATATTATTACTGATGACTGCTTGTAACTCTGGACAGGAAACTTTATTCTGCGTGTCAAAGTTCACCTGATCAACCACACAAACATATACACAGTCATAGACAATTAGTTGTCACAAATAGATACATTTTCTAAATATATGGAGACTGAATTCATATCTTTTCTTTGACTATTTTAAAAACATTTTCCATATTAACGCAGCTGAGGGACAATTTAATAAATTTGAATCACTTTGTTTTGTTCAAAGAATACAATACAACAACTGGTAATAATGTTTAGACTCATGACAATTAGAGCAAGTGTTCAGGACTATAACCTCATTAACCATTGTGCTTCAGTCACTCTTTATTTTCAACTGATTCAATGTAAACAGCTAGTCTTTACACAATGTTTATGTGAAAGTCATTTCTGTCAAGGTTGTTTCTTCAGTTAGATGCAGCTCTTAATTGATTTTAGAAATGAACTGCTGAATTTTTAATGTAATCTACAAGAGCCATAATGGTTGTAAGCTTGAAGTGATCAGAGTAAAAGGACAGATCTAAATACTGATGAAATATTTAATCTGGTGCTTTACCAGTTCTGCTTATCTCATGCTCCTAAAAATCAATATTTTTACCATAACTACTTACAATTTGTTATATGGACTGTTAGATTTGTTTGTGGTTCGTCTGAAGTCCCATATTTCAATATAGTTCATCTGAGGTCCCTGTTTTGCTGTTGTTTTGAGTGACTGTCGAGGTTGAATGTTATTGGGATATATATGGCGAGGAAGACATTCTTGTTTCTTGATAACTAACATTCGGTGAGTGAATTCTTTGTTTATAGTTAATAAATAAATGTGATAACTAAATAGTACAACTCGTTGTGTTTTCTCTGCGAGTCCCCCGAGAGGAATACAACACAATTCCTGGCAGAGATCGAACCTGTGTAGTTTTTATGCTGTTTCTCATGTTTGTTATACACAAACAACCATTAACATCAAATGTTATTACCATCATTTTCATTCTCATTGGTTTGATGTCTATTTTTTGTAATGCTGGCATAGAACAAGACATGATATGAAAGAAACACTCAGAAACGTTTCTACAAAAGATTAACAACCAACCTTTTCTTTTTGAGATTCCAGTCGCCGTACAAGGTCTTCTCTTTCATAGGCTGGAAAATGCCGAGTGTTGATACCCTCATCTGTGGTACCAACTCGCTGCCGTGCAATCTGTTCTCGCAACAGCTATTTGAAGACAAATATCAGGTAACAATATTACTAATGGCAATTTTTTGTCACAATAAGTAATCAGTCAGGAAAAAAAGTTAGACATTGCTGTTTTCAATTCTTAGAGAAGTTACAAACTGTTTAAAGCATGTATGACAGAGTGTAAATGTCTTAAGAGAAAAGTTGGGCATAAAAGGCATTAGATGTGGTGTGTAAGAGAAATAACTGCATTGGTATGGTCATGTGATGCATATGGATGTGGACAGCTGTGTGAAGAAGTGCCAATCTCTACCAGTGGAAGGAAGTTGTGGAAGAGGAAGATCCAGGAAGACATGGGACAAGGTGGTGAAGTATGATCTTCAAACACTGCCTCATGGAGGCAATGACTAGTGACCAAGACCTTTAGCAATATGCCATGCTTGAGAAGACCTGTGAAGCCAAGTGAAATCATAATTGTGGCCGTTGTCTGTGTCATGTAACTGGCACCCATGCCGGTGGCACATGAAAAGCACCTTTCGAGCATTGGGCCTCACGGAGCCAATGTGGCCAATGCCGGTGTCATGTAACTAAATTTTGTGCCAGTGGCACATAAAACACACCTTCTGAGGTGCTGGGCCTCATGGAGGCAATGACAAATAACTGAGACCTTTGGCAATATGCTATGCTTGAGAAGGTAGACCTATTAAGTCAAGTGAAATCATAGTTGTGGCAGATATTGGTGTCAAGCCAGTGGCACATAAAAGCACCCATTAATATCTCAGAATGGTAGGTGTTAGGAAGGGTATAGATGCCATGTCAAATCAGACTGGAGTCTGGTGCAGCCCCCTCAACTTACCAGTTCCAGTCAAACTGTCTAATCCATGCCAGCATGGACAATGGATGCTAAATGATGATGATGATATATATATATCAAGAAAACCCATCCTGTACGCAAGAAGACCACAGTTGAAATGTTAAGGTCACTCCTCCTGGTGAAGAGGATTTGCCTGTAAGAGTCATGTGCTGGTGTCACATTAAAAGCAGCCGACACACACTGTAATGTAGTTGGTGTTAGGAAGGGCATCCAGCCATAGAAACCAAGCTAAATCAGATTAAAACTAGGTGCAGCTCTCCAGCTTGACAGCTCTGACCAAACCGTCCAACCCATGCCAGCATGGAAAACAGACATTAAAGGATGATGATGATGTATATGTATGTATGTATATGTCAGATAACTGAGATAATTGTGTCAGATAATGCATAATACATTTAAGAAAGTTTCTCTCATAACTTGAGATTCATACCAAGGCAAACCCAACATCAATTATTTTTATGACCAATAAATTTTTAAACTTTGTCTACACTGAGATAGTGTCCCAATAATTTCCCAGAGAGTGAAAAAAAAAAATGAATAAAAAAAAAAGCTGAAAAAATACCTTGATATCTCCCTGAGCATCAGAAAGTTTCTGTTTCATATCATCCACTTCAAACTGTAATGATTTGCTATGATCACGAGAATCAGAGAGCAGCTTGTGAATATTCTAGAAGTAGAAAAAAAAGGGCTAAATTAAAATATCAAGAGAGTCATAAAGACACCTGGAAGCATTCACAACTGATGTTCATCAACAGTATACTATCCCTTTTCCCAAACATTATTTATTCATTTATTTATCTGAAATTTTAGCAGTACTCATAAAATGTAGATGTAAGCAAAAAGGTCACAATATATAAGAATAACAGTTTATATTAAAATATGTTTATAATGCCTTAGTTTCTCAAAATAAGATCCATTTAGGTACCAAATTAGATTTGACATCATTTAAATTTGATGACTAGACAAGAACTAGTGGGTTTTTTTGCAACATTAACTGGCTGAATTTTTTTTATCTCTCCAGGGAAGCATATTCTCAAGAGGAAGTACATACAGCAATAATGAATATTCAAATCAAAGGAAATATGGAATTTAATAATGGCCATTTTAAATTCATTTCTTCCTTGATAGTATGGTTGAGAGAATAGTGGTTGGCACAACTTATTTTACAGCTGGATGCCATTGCAACTGTTGTTAACCATTTAGTTACGGTGTAGATAAAATAAATATAGTAAAGACTTCAGTCATTTGAGTGTTTAAAAGGTTATCTTCTTTTAAGTATTTAAGAATTAAATATAAGTTGAATAAGTACACAAATACACACTCACATTGTCAGAGCAGTCATTGCCAGTGAAACCTTGAAGCCACAGTCACATTGTATTCCTATATAATACATACATGAGTAAGTGTGTGTGCATGTGTGTT
The DNA here is from genome assembly GCF_001194135.2 of Octopus bimaculoides. Lineage (NCBI taxonomy): Eukaryota > Metazoa > Mollusca > Cephalopoda > Octopoda > Octopodidae > Octopus > Octopus bimaculoides. The sequence goes on from NC_068982.1 coordinate 167,228,384, forward strand.
TTGTAGACATCCTTTCTTGGCAAGTTACCTCGTCTGAAGTATGGTGTTAAAATTCTAAAACAATTTCATCAGGGCAGCATCACGAGAGTCATTTAAAATGCATAGAAACATTCACACACACATATATGTACAGGGGTTGGACAAAATAATGGAAACACCTAGCATCATAGCACCTTTTATCTTCCATTTGTTTCAGTCATTAGACTATGGCCATGCTGGGGCACCACCTTGAAGAATTTTTCATTGAATGAATCAACCCCCGTATTTACTTTTTCTTTTAAGTCTGATATTTATTTTATCGTTCTCTTTTGCCAAACCACTAAGTTACAGGGATGTAAACAGACCAACACCAGCTGTCAAGCAGTGGTGAGGAACAAACACAGACTTCTTTCAGTTTCTATCTACCAAATCCACTCACAAGGTTTTGGTCAGCCTGAGGCTTTAGTACAAGACACTTGCCCAAGATGCCACACAGTGGGACTGAACTTTGAGACATGTAGTTGGGAAGTAAGCTTCTTAGCACACAGTCACACCTGTGCCTATCCATATACAGTTAAATTACTTTTATTTTATTTCTTGATAGTGTAATATACTTCTTAGCATTTCATAATATACAATACTATCAAGAAATAAAACAGAATTAATTGTAAAAGTATATATATTTTTTAAATAGCTATCATGACTCTTTCACATAGTAACTCTGTATGTGTGTATATGTTTAATATATTTGTATACATGCATACAATAAAGCGTTTACCTAGAAAAACTGCTGGTTGCACTCCTGCATGTTGCAATCAAATTTCCAATTCTTATCAACCATACCATTTCTCTCCTTAAAACACTAATTATGCCACAAGTTACACATAGCACTTCATTATGGGGAGCCCTACTCCATTTGTATAATGCTAATCTCTTTCACAAAACTATTTCATCTTTCTGAACATGACATATCCCATCACGGCAGTCTATAGGCTAAGATAAAAACAGCAAAAAGATAAAAAACAAATAATAATCTTGCAAATCGCAGATCTGCAATCTATCGACCATTATAAAGCATTAGGAGTATTATTCAGAAGGTAAAAATGAAACCAGTAACTTAATTATGTTCACTTTGGTATGCCACCTGTACTGTAACTCAACATTTAGCATAAATAAGTATAGATTCTAATTTACCAACCTGTCCTTCTGCTCTACAGTCAATCCTGTCTCCACTGTAGAAAGAGGTGCCACCAAAACCCTGAAACAATAGATATATGCTCATAATATTTCTCACACAGCAACCATGAATAACATTGTATATGTGCCTGTCTAATTGATTGAGGTCAATCATATTTGTGCATATATATATATATGTATAGTGAAAATTTACAAAAAGACAAAAGACAAAGATGGGTGTGTAAACAACAAACAGATGTATTAATTTAATGCTCGGGCTCGGGAAGTGAGAAAGTCTTTTACGTTTTGAGCCTGCGCTCTTCAACAGAAAGGAACACAGAAATAAACAGGGAGAGAAAATAAAAAAAGGTTTAGTGGCTAGCGATCTATATATATATAGGCATTTATGTGCGCAGCAAAGGTACTCATGAATAGGTGTGGATGAATGCAAAGGAATGTAGAATGATGTGTTGGCATATGTGCAGTACTGCTAGGTTAGAAAAAAAAAAATAGAAACCAAGATTTTTATACTGATTAGAACATTCTTTGATAAACGTGATATGTAAACCTCTTGATCAAACTCCTTTTTCATAGGTTATACTCAGAACTAGTCACCAGTATTCAAAACTACATCAATAGCTGAACAATATTTCGTTATATCAGTGGTACTCACTCAATCTTCTGCCCCATAAATATTTGTATCTCCAGGATTGAACATGAACTTTTTATCTATGACCTTAAAATCTTTTATGTCATGTTTACTGGTATTAGCAGCAGCTTTATCTAAACATCTACTTCTTCTACCAAAGATCCTTGAACAGGAATCCAGGAATCAGGTTATATTGATGTTAAAATTCAAACATCAATTATTTTTAGGCAGATAAATCGTATAACATGCTCATTTCTTATGAAAAACTCTCAGAGAAATCCCTATATATTCAACATGTTAAAACTTCCTCAAAAAGAGATTTAGTTTTCTCATTAATGCAAAAAATATTTCAACACAGCAAATACATAACTGTCTACAAGGTATAGATACAGTTAGTTAATCCTTTCACAAACCTCCAGAGCTCACTGAACAATTGCTTAACCTGCACTCACCCCACTATTATTTAGATGAGAGACATATCTCTGCCTGGATAGAATGACTGTCTATTGCAGGTATCTTTTCCCAAAGTTCTTGTATTTATTCTTGATAGTAAGGTAAACTGAAGTATATGAAATTAAAGCACCCTTACTCAAAGACCCAGCATTTATGGTGAATCTGAACTCACGAACCATGGTAGATGGTAGTCCAGTATCATATCCATTTGGCCATCTATATAGAATATTTTCCTCATTTTTAGAATGGCTCAAAACTTTAAATTAGTGGCATCCTAAATCACATTAAAAGGAAAAAAAATCAAGAGTCACTCTTACTGAAACAATCTTCAATCTCTGACTCTTTGTTATGTATTCTCTCACTGCTTCTTTTGCTGTTGTTGCTTATCAGAACATACCTGTTTCAACCTACTTCTTGATGTGAGCTCTTGATACAATCTCTCTACCTACCGAACCCTTCTCTTGTGTCTTTTGTTTTTTTCAAGAATCACAGCAAATGTTACATCATGTCAATCCTTCATTTTGAGTACTACTGTTCCTTGGAACTCACATTCCTCCAATGCATGTCTCCCACATTATATATCGATCTAACTTTTCAATTCCATACCAATAATACTCATCTTGTTCACTCCTGTCTGATCTGAGAATGTCCTACTCTAAAAGTGCTATGGGTGTATGAATAAATGAATGAGTGCGTGTTTGCATCTTTGATTATTTGTAAATGAGTAAACTGGGGTTTGTATGAAAAGGAAGGAAAGATTATTTTTCTATCAATGCAAACTTGACTATAGTGGTGAAACAGAGAACTAGAACTTACCTTGCCAGCTAGCTGCCGTTTCAGAGTCTGGTAGCGTTCCTGCAACTGCTCAGCCATTAGCTTGAACTGATCTCGCTCACTGCGACACTGATCCATCTCCCGACTTAAAATCAACAATGCCTCACATTTACTGTCAAGTTTTCTCCGACATGCTTGATGCTAAAGTAATAAAAGATGGAAAATAAAGTAGACAATATAGTTAGTTTGACTTAGCAATGAATGAAGCAGGTTGACCGAAACCACTCAGTACCATCTCAGATGGGTAAATTAAATTGATATCACAACTGGATTTGAATTCAGATACATTAAACCCTGAACTTGAAGCATCTGATCTAGTTTAACTCCCTTTTCTCTGTACCAACTTCACTACCTTCAGACAATTATGTAAATAATTTCTTCTTTAGGTACAAGGTCCAAATTTTGAAGGGAGAAATGTAAATGATGAAATCAATCTCAATATTTTTTATCAATTCCAGAAAGATGAAATGGAAATTGACTTTGGCAGAAAGTGAATGCAGAATGTCAAGAGATATAATTAAATACAAAGCCATTTAATTCTGCCATTCAAATAATAATAATGATTTCTATTATTGATAAAAGGTGTAGTGGATCTTGCAGGCATGAAGTAGATTCGATCCTAGATAGCCAAATTTAAATTAACACTTCAACAGCACATTTCACAGTAAAACAATAATTTTTCTGTGACAGCAGTTTACATTTGCCAGATGCCTTTGTTAAGCAAAATAATGTCTTCACCACTTGACCCTTCTGACCTCTTCTAGGCCAACAAAAGCTAGTACCACCAACGAAATCTATTGTTCTCAACGATATGTCTATCCTCCTGGATAGTTATAAAAACAAGAACCCCCAAGCAAAAGTCAGTTAGTCAGTTAGTGACAACTCCAGTTAGTGAGTTAGTGAGAACCCAAGTTAGAGAAAGCAACCCTCAATTAGTGAACGGACCACTAAAATCATGGCCACAAGCAGGCAGCCACTAAAGACAAACAGCCAGAGGGAAGAAGAAAGTTACAACTAGCAACTATATGAGATAACTTTCCTCGACTCTCTCACTATCACTAGCTGTTATTATGTCCTTTTCTTTTGGAACTGTATATTCTTCTGACCATGTGCCTTCCCTTCAAAAAATTCCTGAGACTGCACCTGAGGAAGCTGTAATCCTTAGTGACTGGTGTAGCAGCATTATAATTAGTTGCTACAAAGGTAAAGGATATTCATTAGAAATAATTATAGAGGCATCAAATTATTGGACCAGGCGATGAAAATTATGGAGAGAGTTATAACCTAATTAATTAGGAACAGAAGTAGGCTAGATGAAATGCAGTTTGGCTTTGCCCTGGGGAGAAGCACTACTGCTATTTTTATAGTCAGACAACTACAAGAGAAGTATTTAGCTAAGAACAAACTGTTACACTTGGCATTTGTTGATCCAGAGAAAGCCTTTGATAGAGTACCCCACTGCGTGATATGGTGGCTCTGAGGAGGCTAGGGGTAGATGAGTGGCTTGTGAAAGATGTACAGGCCATGTACAGAGATGCTGTTAGTAAGGTGAGATATAACTACAAGTACATTATTTATATTTGACGGATATTTATCCACATCTTGTTTGTTGTTGACACAACGTTTCAAAATTTCCCCAAAACACCTGATGAAGGCTGGAGGGCATATCAGCCGAAACATTGTGTTAATAACAAACAAGATGAGGACAAATATCCATCAAATGTAAATAATATACATAATTCCTCATCTCTTAAATATAGAACTGTATTAACTACAAGTACAGTAAACAATTTGGTGTATAGGCAGGCATTCATCAGGGCTCAATCCACAGTCCCCTCTTTTCCAGCCATAACAGAGGAATTCAAGACTGGCAGCTCCTGGGAACTACTATATGTTGATGATCTTGCTCTCAAAGCAGATTCTATATCAGAGCTAGAAAAGAAATTCCAGATTTGTCTCACTATTTCCACCCTGACCTTGTTTCTGGCGCTGTGCATCTCTTGCATGCTACACACACTCTACATCACCTTTACTGCCTCCAATTGCCTCTACCTTTTCCTCCTAACCACCCCACCTGCGTTCACCTTGCAAGTGTACAGCTCTATCTCCATCTTTATTAATCTGCCACTCTTGTGAACTTACCTATCCAATCCTCTGAAACATTTTTCTTACATTCAGCTTCCTGTAAGTTGAGGGTATGCCCTAACACTTCTTCACCATCATCTCTCCTCTTCCAATCAGGGTACCTCCTCTACTGCAAAACACTTGTTTCTATCCCTCTATCATACTTTAGCCTCTCATAAGCTAGCATAAATCCATCTCCCTCAATACCACAACCTCCTCAGTTGAGGGGTATTGTCTTGCAAGTTATTTCATGATCTCACTTGTATCAATACCACATAAAAAGAACCCACAACACTTTGTAAAGTGGTTGTTGTTAAGAAGGGCATCCAGCTATAAAAACCATGTCAAAGCAGACATTGGAGTTTGGTGGAGTCCTCTGGCTTGTTGGTTTTTGTCAAACCATCCAACCCATGATAGCATGGGAAATGGGCGCGCACAATGAATGATAATGATGATGATGAATAATCATAATAATGTTATAAGCTAGGAATGACAAAAAGATAGTATAAATTGTGATCCAGGATTACTGAGGGTTTTATTTTTCAGCTACTGGTTTCCACATAAACTAAAATTAAGCGCTAGTTAATGTGATGAAAGCCTTAAGAGTCAGGGATGAAAGCAGAGGCAACAACAATATAAACATATACATGCACATAAAAAGCAAATGCTATGAATTACCTACATACAAATACAGTCCTTGACATTCCGTATATGCTGTGTTCAATCATCCCCAAACACATCTACTAAACGCTACAAATTACTGCAATATCATACTACCCTTTTTCGAGGAACGCAAAAATATCAGTGGTAGCATTACCGTCATTACTTTCAAAAATTGTGATGAAATGCATTACAACATAACTACCGTTGCAATGTTGCTCACATCTAATGTAGTCACCACTAGAACTTACAGAGGAGCCTCTAAGTGATCGCAACCAAGTTTCCTTTATATCACTTACTACCATCATAAATAAGGGATGAATACATTGATAATGTAATACTAGCTCTCCCTAAAAAGACGATGGTAAAGGCTTGAATGCCTTTAATCGTAGGTTTCCTCGATCGGGGTTTACAAGAGGTAAACGAAAACAAGCTGGACAACGGAGAGAATGCAACAAGCACACGCTGTCGGAGTGTGCATACTGTGGTTTTCACATGTCTGGAACACCGGACTTCTGGATTCTGCTTAATTATTTGACCGACTATCAACATGTTCGATCCGATTGACAGTAGACCACTTTAATCGAAACCTAAAGAATAATGTGCTGCACGTCGACCCAAATCATCACGGATATTAAATCACAGTTACCCGTACAATTAATAGGCAAATAGACACTGTGGTTTAGCAAAAACAACGAAGCTAATGAAGAAAAGAGTACGTTAATTAATTGTAATATTGGCTCCTGTCTTCAGCTAGTTTAAAAAAAAAACACTATTCATAGAGCGTTGGAAGGTATTCAATATTTCTTAAACTTAGTGAGTACATGCACACACATCTATATTTTACATAAATATTTATGTTGATGTTTTGTAGCAAATTGAATCGTTGGAGTATCATTGAAGCTTTCGAACTTGGCGAAATATCAGAGCGGAAACGAATCTGATGGAACCGATATTTCCGAACCGCTGGCAATCACCAAACAGACACGTTATAAAAGTGAAATGGTTTCAATTAAAGAAGAAAAAAAAATGAAGTTATTACTCATCTAAGGTGCTTGCTCTTATATATATATATATATATATATATATATATATATATATATATATATACCCC
>NC_068982.1:167235783-167248560 GCF_001194135.2 Octopus bimaculoides
TATATATATATGTATATATATATATATATATATATATATATATGGGTTTGTTCATTAAATATTTCCTAAGCCATGCTATAATTCTCTAAATAAACGTAGGAAATGCGAGTTGAATCAAAATATGGCCATAGGTAAAAAGGTGATGCATAATGACTTCCTTTACAAGAACCTCGTACACATAAAAGATAACATGAAAATTGAGATGTTCATGCCGTTCCACATAACCTAGAGATATGAAAGAAAGGTGCTGGATGGTTTGTTTGAGAGATCGCAGAGAAGAGACCACAATGGAAGTTAGTAAACAATGAGTGTCATCTCAAGATATAAAGAAAAACCTTGAGTGTTGTAGTTCTGTATAGATATTTTTTGCGTTAAGCTTACCTCATTTCTCAAAAGTTCAAATTTCTCTTCAAGACGCTCAAGCTCCATACTGTAATGTAGAAGTATTAAACCACATTATGGTCAAGAAAATACAGGTGTTTGTCGACTGGTTCTTTGGACAGACTGTGATATCCTAGAGTTAGCATGACGCTTCAGTTATGATCCACTATATGTAGCGCCTTAAGAAATATCAAGCATCGCAGAAACTATAATATATTTCTTTCTATATATTATATTACTTTTAAAACCATATGAACCATAACTTCCTCTAGGACTGTAGTAATGTGCGATAATTTAAGACAGCTTTCTGTTTTCAAAACGCCAACCAGCTGTAATTCATAATTCTCACCTTCTTGTTGGCACATGGAGTGATCTCCCTTACTTTGCAACCTACATTGTCACACCTTCAGCCAACAGTTGCATGTGGACACATCGAATAATAATGATTTCGATCCAACGCAAACGTAAAGTTACAAATTCGGTGGGGAAAGGGTATATTCGATTTAATGTATCTCGGCATTTATTTACTCCCCGCTCAGAAGGTAAAAAGACCGAGCTTAATACAGCATGGTATTTCATCGGCCATTCTACTGTTTTACCTTTCTGTCGCTCTTATTTTGAACACAGGTACAAAGCCACGCATTTTGGAGGAAAGAAAAAGTCGATTATATTAACTTCAGTACTTGAATAATACTTATTGTATCAGTTCTCGATTAATGAAAGCAAAAGTCTGTAGGATTTGAACTTATGCAATACACGATTACATTTGAGTGGGTGGGCACAATCGATTAAAATAATTCCATTACTTAGTTTATTGGCCCCGAAGTGGGTGACAAGCAAAATTGTACACCGGCGTTGAAATATTTTCCCTACTAGTGGTATGCGTGTCCTTTCACGTTGTTAGCTAAACATAAGATCATTTGTTTTCATAAGAATTTTATTAGTGAGTCTTAGGATGCCTTCATAGACATATTTTTTTTTAAATAAAAGGTGGGGCAGTGTAGTTAGTGTTTACTTTGAATTACTATATGCTGATCAATGGGTGCCAAGCTGTCCGATTGTCCGTTTTCAGAGGAGTGGAGGTTGTTTCTGTGTGTAATCAGACTAGATATATGTGATGTCATTGCTATGCTAATATTGGTAATATATATTCTACTCGCTTATGGAGACTATTTAGGATAGCTACCAGTTTAATATCAGAGCTTGGATATTCGGATGAATAAAGCTTCTGAATGTAAAGAATCGCGTGCTTCTACGGCTTCACTTGAATTTGACACGATAATGGCGTCACCGGTTAATAACAACGAACTTTTATTCTATGACCCAGATATAATAAAGGTGTAACTGCGATGCATTCCTATAACACTAAGGGCATACCTCCACATGTGTTCTCCCCACCTACTTTGTTTCCTCATAACTTTTTTTAAAAATGGATATTTTTCAATGAAATCTCTTACAAATACGCTTCAGATGGTGTAGATCCCGATTATATTGGAATTTGTGTTGAAAAAAATTTTTTTCCCGGGGGTAGGGTGTGGAATTTCGGAAAATTCACACGTGTCGGTTTTGTTTCCTTATAACTTTCGGAAAAATGGATATTTTTTTAATGAAATTTTCTACAAATACCGACTTTTTAATCTCAAGCACAGGTTTTTTTAATTAATTTTTTTTTAACTAAACATTTTGAAACTTGGGATTGAAAAGGTCCCAAATACCTTACGGAGTGCGTAAATTACAATTATTTAAAATGAAAAAGAAAATTGACGAGCATACACACTTATATACTGACACACATCACAATTTTTTCCGAAATGTCAAGCTTCGTTTTGTAGATATATATGTGTGTCAGTATATATGTGTGTGTGCTCACCAATTTTCTTTTTCATATTAAGTTCCAATATAATCGTAATCTACACACTCTGAAAGGTGAAAATTTCATTAAAATAATATCTATTTTTCTGAAAATCATGAGGAAACAAAGCTGGTTCGTATGAATTTTCCGAAACTTCTCATTTTACTCACGAATTTTTTTTTTCTTACAACAAATCCTGATATAATCGGAATTTACACCATCTGAAGCGTATTTGTTACAGATTTCATTTAAAAATATCCATTTTTCTGGAATTTATGAGGAAACAAAATTGGGGGGTGGGTACACATGTGGAGTTATGTCACAGTAAAAACGAAAAAGCTTCTGAATACTAATAGATTTTTATTCTTAATGAACAGAACAAGTTTGTTTTTATCAAAGCAAGGTATGATTGCCACAAAAAATTTCATTAACAGGGAAACCCATGTAACTTGAAGAAAGGGGTTTTATCAGTTTAACATGTGGGATAATGTTGTCCTTTCAATTCCAAAAGAAATTGATAATTACTACAAGTTACCTATTAGCACATCAAAATCTGACAGAATCAACTCAAAGTTTTTCTCAGAAATTATGTGAGCCTGGTTTTGTGAATTTTGAAAAGAACTGAAATTGAAGGACATTATAGAAGATGATATGATTCAAATGAGACTCATTGATGGCATGCAGTAATTTGAGCATCATAAACATTTTCACTCAGTTGGTCCCAAGCTTAATGCATGCATCGAATTCAACAGCTTGAAGTGATCTTTAAATTTCAGATGTCTCATGTACGGAGGAGGATATAAAAATGATTTTGATAATATCACTGTCAAATGTTGACAGGAACAAGTATAAATCTAGTTATAAATGTAGCATCATGTGGCTATAACCATGCACCATCTTGCATGTAGTAAGATATGTATTAACTGTGAGAGAAAGAAAACAAATTGCTTTCAAGTAGTATAAAAAAAGTTTGAGGAAACTGAAAATGGTGATTCTACAAATATTTATGAAATTGGCCTAAAAAATACTACAATAATCAATGTAAAACCTGATAATGTAACATTAACATGTTGGTTTGTTAACATTCAGCTAACTAATACATCTGAACTTCTGGATCAATTTGAATAAATCAGAATTAAACTGAAATAATTTGATGGATTGCTCATTATGATTATGGGCAAGTTTAATGAATGAGATGCTGGAAGCTATCAAGAGCATCAAAATTGTTATTGTTCTTGTTGCTGAGTGTAAAAAAAAAATCTTGGTTGTTTGTTATCAGTAGGATGATTATTGATAGTTGAACATTAATTCATAAATTGAAGCTTGAGGACAATTTAGGAAATCAAGAGGTTTTATGGTTAACATTCTTCTCAAAGGAAATAGACAATAAGGACAGCAGGGGATGCAAACTACACATTAACAAGTGAAGGCTGTACTTGTGAGTGGTGATATTTTGTGTATGGGTGTGGATGTAAGTAGCTAAAGAAGAATCGAGTTAGGCCATTGCCAATACACATTAAAAACCATTAGTCATAACAAAGCTGAGGAAATTAGTGAAGGTCTTTTAGATGTTCTTCCAGGGACTTTTCTTTTAGCTGTTGTGCAAATGCAAATATCCCAGAATATGTAAAGTCTATAAAATATGTGTAAATGAACAAATTCAGATTCTTATCCAGTTCCAGATACTGAATCAATGTTTCATTCTCTTTCTGACATGAATTATTTTGCTAATTTTGATTTAAAAAGGAGATGCCATTATACAGAAATTATTCTGAAGCAAGAGAAGTTACTACATAAGTACATTAATAAATATTTTAAGATGAACAGGTCTTCTGCACAAAATTAAAATAGCCAGTGCTTGATTCAGAAAGTAATTGATCATATTGGAAATGACATTGATAATGTTATTTATCAAGATGATGTGTGTATTGGTGGTAAAACTGTCAAAAATCTTCATATGAAGGTATATAAGATAAAAAAAATATTAGAATTTACAAGCATGATAATCAATTGAGCTAAGTTTGTGTTAGAGACTGATGAATTGCTTCTTTTATTTTGACTAACAAAGTAGGGTATATTATCAGATCATCAATTAGTTGTAAGAATTGCAGACAATTCTTAATAATTGAGATGGCCAGAATTAATAGAAGTTCAGAATGATGATGCAGAAACTGTTTAGCAGGTTTTTAAGAATTATGTTTGCGAGGAATTGTGTTCCAGAACCATTTCTGTTGGACAATACCTGTGAATTTCATGATATTGACTTGTGTATATGGCTTGATAAGATCAAATAATGCTATGACAAATGTTCTAATGTCATCCAGACTCATATGGAATTCCTGAAAGAATGGTTGAAGTTGTTTAATAATGTAATCACCAAGTAAAGGTGCTATTAAGGCATATTTGGGTTGCATGCTTTTGAATTATTAGACAATTATTCACTCAGGAAGACTTTTTAGTTCCTCTGCTTTAGTAGATAAATAACAGTCATCAATAACCGCTGCTCCAGTTTGACATTGTAGAAGAACAAGCTAGATTTATATCTCAAATAAGAAATAATACAGCTGTGGTTTTTTTGAAGGTGAACAGCATTCACTAGCTCCTGAAGATCAAATAAGGGTACAAATATTGATAATAGACAAAATACAGGAGCATCTCTTCAAGTTCTTTTGAATGGTATTCCAGACTGTTAATAGTGATTGTGATTTTACAGCTGATTCAGGGACAAATATTGCAAATACCATTGGTGTAGTTCTCAATGAAAAACCATTTTGTTTCCAGATGTGATGTTTTACTAATATTAGTATATGATTAAAACAGTAAGGTGGCAGAATTGTTAGCACACCCAGTGAAATTGCTTAACAACATTTCTTCTGACTTAACATTTTGAATTCAGATGCTACTGGGGTCAACGTTGCCTTTCATTCTTTCAGGGTCAGTAAAATATGTACCAGTTGAGCACTCGGGTTGATGTAATCAACTTACCTGCCTTCCCAAAAATTGCTGCTCTTATGCCAAAATTTGAAACCAACATTGATTGCATGATTCTTATGGGCTGATTAAGACTAAGATAGCTCCAAAGTCGATGTAAGAGCTTGGTTATTCAGCTAAACAAAGCTTCTGAATACAAAGTATTGCATGTGACTATGACTTTACTTGAATGAATGCAGCATGACATGACAGTGAACATAATTCTGTTAGCCATGCATAAGTTTTGTTAAGCATCTGTAACAACCAGAGTATAATCTGACACTGAAGAGGGAGCCCAATGTTTGGGATGAAGTTTTGACAATGTTAAAAGTGAGATTACTATGAAACATTGTATTTCATACAGCAAGCAATTATAAGGACTTTGGTGAGGTTGGGGGCTGTGTGTGTTCATGTGTAATGAGAGTGTTGTGCAAGATTGTTTCCTTCTTATGCTATTTTTAGATTACTGTTGAAGAAATGAGATTGCCATGCTTCTATTGATATATATTTTCAAGATTTCTGTTAAGAGATTGCCTCTTAATGACACCTGTATACAAAGGGTAAAGAAAGGTGGTATCAACTATGCAGAAGTATGTGTGGTTAGTCAGTTTAATGTAGAGGGTTAGAATGTCAAAAGATATATGAGTTCATTGAATTAAGGTCGGAGTGAGAGAGCACTACAAATATATATTCAGTGAAGTATTCTGACAGAATATTTCCAGTCCAAACAATGAAAGATATATAGTGCTTATAGGCAAACAACTTAGCTAGGAGATTATCATGCTAAATACAGTAAAAGATTTAATAGACAAGATGGAAAACGATAGAAATATTACTATCAAATTTCTTAAAAGAGAGAACATTTTGGTGTATGATGTAAGAAATTAATTCTCCTGATAGTCACTGAGAATGAAAATGAGTTAATCTAGAAAGAAGAGGTTTGGGAAGATAATGAAATAAGCTAGAGTGAGAAAATTGTTTTATTGGTAGGAGTGTGCTGTCAGCAAATACAAAGAGAAGGTCATTGAAGTAGTTGTAGACGAGACAGAAGATAGTTCAGCAGAGACTTCTGCTTGTATGAAATCTTGCTATATAAACATGCAATCTTTTTGTTGTAAATGAAATATTTTTGATTTTTTAATATTAAATAAATTAAAGTCCTGAATCTTTCAGTCTATGATCAGTAATATGAACTATTGACTTGAGGGATGGAAAAGTGAGATTTGTGATGTTCATATTTTCCCCTAAAGCATTAATGAAATAAGTTAAATAGCTGTGACTGAAAAATCAACTGTTGTGCACATCTTAGTTTACTACCTACTTACAAGATTACTTGTCACCAATAATATACTGGAACTGATTAAATTTTGTATATTTCCCTCATAGAAAAAGTAAGTAAAATACTAATCAGATATTGAAATGGAGGTAAATTTTTAAATTGCTTCCTGGATGTTAATGGAGCTCTAAAAGTTAAGTCTAAGGCTGTGCCTCATAGTACAGTACAGTCAGGTGTAATTCATGAGCAAGTATGGCTTGGAAATATGCCATACTTTCACTCAGTGTTTTAACTGCCTGAGCAGTCATAAACAGACATTGACCCTCTACTAGCCCCATCACACTTGACACAGTAGTACATCCAGAATGTGACAGCTTTAGGGAGAGAGGGTTACACCAACACTCAGATGGAATTCCTTTACAACTGAATGGACAGGAAGAATGTGAAATGAAGATCTTTACTCAAGGACATAATGTCCTGCCCAGTCTAGAAATTGATTTCATGATCTTAGGATCTAACTAAACAACTTGGCCATGTATCTTCAAATTCTACATAACAAATCAATATTAAGTTTCTGTCTTATATACTATCCCCTCTCACTCTCTCTCTCTCTCTCTCTCTGTAAAATATTTGAAAGTATTAAAGGGCTAAGAACTAATTTCCCCCCAAATGCAAGGATCCATAGGACAAGCTTTTAACTCCTGTTTCTGAGTAACTAGCCAGATGTTATGCAAATTTCCTTCCAGGGAAACTTTTGGTTGATAAAATTTAAATCAACTATACATTACTTTTATTGTTTGTTTAAATCTAGAATTAGAATAATGTAATGAAAATTGAGAGAAACTGAATTCAGCTGTGCAATCTGTTTGTTACAGCCAATTATACCACTTCTGGTACCTATTTACTGTTAGATGGACTGGACCATTTTAGAGGTTAGTGTCTTGCATACAACTACAATACAAAGATTTTAACAATATGAATTGTTGACCTCTTGACTATAACCTATGACTCATTTGACCCAGCCACTAACACTTTTGTGAAGAAATTATGTGGTTATTTACAGTTGAAATGTCAGTTACAGAAATATAGATGCCTCGGTGAAGATAATGTAAAGCTTAATCTATGAAAGTGTCATGAGGAGACTGAATTCCTGACAATTCTGCCAGTTTCAGACATCTTAGTTATGATTTCAACTGGTTTGATCACCTACAGACAGAATGGTTTACAGGTGTGAAGAAAGTTGAACCTAACACTGAAAGTTAATAAAACACCTATCAGTCATACACTGCCACTGTCGTCTGTTTAAATGTAAGATTGAGAGAATAAAAAAAATAGACGTTATACTCTAAAGCAGTGCTTCTCAAACTATCTGATGTGCTGTACTGGCAGTTTTTTTTTTCCCGTTGTGCCAGGGACCAGTAATATTTCTTAGTAATATTAATTTATACCAGAAACAATATATATAATAAATATAATAAAAATTGATAATTTTTAAAATTATATATTTATTTTGTAAACAAATAATACAATATTACATAAGCTGATAAGTTGTTTACTGCAGTGCATAAAGCAAAATTACTGAAATTATGCTATTGTTTCTTTCTTTTCTGGAACATCACCATGTACCAGCTGCTGATGGCTCACGGACCATCACTTTGAGTAGAACTGTTCTAAAGCACTCTTAACATTGTATTAGAGAAGAACAAAAAAAATCACTATCACTATCTGTTTGTTAATTTGTTTTACTAATCTTTTAGAATTTAATTCATATACAAAGTGGGCTGAATATTTGTGAGCAAACTTTAATGGGACATAAATGGACAATGATCTAATGTCATGTTACACAGCAGTTGCCCAAATTTTAACTTTCTCATATTTCTTGCAAATGTACTGACAGATCCCAATCTGATACACAGAGAAATGGAAAGGTATGCCATGTTCATTGCACTAAATTCCAACCACAATGAATTGGAAGTTGCCAGTTTCACGTTCAGAGTTGGGAAAGAACTGAAGGCCTATATAGAGGGCTTTGTCATCTATGGGCAAGAGGAAGAAGCATTTTCAGGGGAAGAAACTGACTGGCAACCCCACAACACCAAGAATTTGATGGGGCTGTTACATGAAAGACGGTATGGATTGGGGCTACTTGATTCTGGCTTATAGTAATTTCTATGGCAACATTGAGGCTGTCATTAGAGTTTAATTTTAATGAATGGTTTGTTGTTTCTTTGATGTATCCAGTTGAATGTATGTGCCATTTTTCTGGAAGCATGCTGTATTTCTTCTGTTTAGTGTCTAGTTTTGTTTTGTTCTCAAATACCTGGAACACCTGCAGATGGGACAGATGAATCCTTTATAATAAATTGCATCCAACAAATTTGAATAATTCATCATCATCATCATCATCGTTTAATGTCTGCTTTCCATGCTGGTATGGGTTAGATGGGTTGACTGAAACTGGTAAGCTAGAGGGGTGCACCAGGTTCCAGTCTGATTTAGCTTATGGTTTCTATGGCTGGATGCCCTTCCTAATGCCAACCACTCTGAGAGTATAATGGGTGCTTTTTACATGACACTGGCAATGGCCATGACTTTGATTTCACTTGGCTTGACAAGTCTTCTCAAACATAGCTTATCACCAAGGGTCTCAGTCACTTGTCATCGCCTCCGTGAGGCTCAAGCTTTGGTTCTATTTCTCCCTTTCAAAATTACTTTCATGAATATTTTAAATTTGAAAAGAAAAAAAAGAAAGAATCTGTTAGATTCCTACAAATTCTCTGATTTAAATCCTTTCACTATATTGTATTTCAAGATAATTTTAAAGATGACATCTTCAGTGCAGTACAGGAAGTAAACCATTTAGAAATAATCTGTAATGAGCATTAGCAAAGTAGAATGATAAAAAACTGATACTGGACCATAGGCACGAATATTCAGGGTTTTATGCTATTCGTGGTACTTTATATTTTATATTAGATATGACTGAACATTGTAGTTAGATCAGCATTCAGTTTTTATTGTACCATAAACATGTTTCTTTCTCACTACTGCACTTTTATTTGTCAGCTTTCCATAAAAATACTCAGAGTCTCATTAAACTGCTCTTCGGCTTTTATCAGAAACAAAGATAATGCACTTTCTCTCGAAACAAAATAATATCTGCTTGAATTAATCATATGACTTTAGTTCTCAGTTTATTACAGGTCATAACAGAGAAGTTTAAAACCAGCTGTCCATGAGAACTTCTGTATGCTGATGGCCTAGTTTTCATAACTGAATCTATCAAAGATTTAGAGAAGAATTTCAAAATGGGCAGCCAAAGCCTGGAATTGAGAGGCCTCAAAGTAAACTTCGAGTGGACAAAAGTTTTAGCTAGCAGCAAAGAAGAAAGGATTATACTACTCAATATGCAGAAAAGAAGTTGGTTGGAATTCTATGGTATAGCCAGTGTAAACTATTGACATACAAGAGGTGTAGTGGGATTACTGTCAGACTGGCAGAAAAAATAAACTTTGTATGTGGCAGATGTACTGGCATAGTTAGTAGTAAAAGCACAAATGAAATAAATTAACTTAAATACTTATGCAGGCTCCCTAGTTGTAGCTCATAGTCTATGTTACCTAAGTGATCTAATTAGCAACAAAAGCAGATGTAGCTGGAGTAAGATTGGATTAAGAGTTTAGGGTGCTCATGCCCACAATCAACACCTAAACTTCACAAAGAAGACAAAGGACTGTGATGAGTGGTGAGATGCTGTGCTGGAGATGACTTGTCAAGCCCATAAAAGCATGGGTAAAAACAGTTGTCAAGAGAATAACACTATCTTGTCTACTATGTATGCGTGGAGGCGCAATGGCCCAGTGGTTAGGGCAGCGGACTCACGGTCATAGGATCGCGGTTTCGATTCCCAGACCGGGCATTGTGAGTGTTTATTGAGCGAAAACACCTAAAGCTCCACGAGGCTCCGGCAGGGGATGGTGGCGAACCCTGCCGTACTCTTTCACCACAACTTTCTCTCACTCTTTCTTCCTGTTTCTGTTGTATCTGTATTTCAAAAGGGCCAGCCTTGTCACACTGTGTCACGCTGAATATCCCTGAGAACTACATTAAGGGTACACGTGTCTGTGGAGTGCTCAGCCACTTGCACGTTAATTTCACGAGCAGGCTGTTCCATTGATCGGATCAACTGGAACCCTCATCGTCGTAAGCGACGGAGTGCCAACAACAACTATGCATGCACTTTTGGCTATCATAACGGTCTTTTTTTACTTGACTTGTGGCTTCTTAGTGTCCCCGTTTTTCTCCTGATGAGTTGTAATCAGGGGCGTATATCTGGGTGTGCCAGGTGTGCACTGCACACCCATCAGAAATGACTGATTCATTATAAATATTAACCTTACTCATTAATTTAATCACAAATCTTTATGGAAAACTTTTGTAATACCCCTGTTTCAAATTTGGTGGCATTAGGTGTGGCAGCACACCCAATACAACAACCACCATACACCATTAGTTGTAACGCATCTGAGCACTACACAATATGTTCATTATTATGACTTGATTATGAATTAGTGAGAAAGAAAGCCTCTGTGGTATGTCATTTCTTCTTCTTTCATGCATCAACAAAAAGAAAAGTAAAAATCCTAATATATACTAGACTTAAATTAAATTTTACTGCTTTTAAAGTTTGTTTTGTAACATAGTCATACAGTATCACAATGACATTCTCCTTAGCTATGATAAGTAATTATGAAACCAATTGATTGAAAGGTAACAGTTCATATTCTTCTGTTGGTATTTCACAGTTGTGAAATAACGGACTGAACCCATACATTATAATTAAAAGCTTCTGAATTTAAACTGGTTGTGGTTGTGGTTTACCTTTGTTACCTGCATATAAATAGAATATTATAATGCTGATACAACAAAAAAATATCAAGAGATTTTAAGTTTCGTGAACAACTAATCCAAGTAGAGGAGACAGTATTCTTTGACTTCTTTTTATCCATGTGGGTGAATAATCAAAAAGAGATCAAGTTATAAGAAGTTATGGTTCTTCCATACAGGAGTTACCTCCCTTGGATTCAGCTAAAACTAATTTTTTCAAAAGTTTAAATCAACATAAATAAATAAATAAATAAATACAATTAACTTTAATAAAATGGCATCAAGAATCTGTTTCTACTATAGATCTAGCATATACTACTTTTGTAAATTTACCAGAAGAAATGTGAGGAAAACTACTGATGGTCAAAGGCGTTCCAGCCAAGACACAGACACACACACACACACACAGAACAAGAAGGAAGTAAAGACTTTGTATCAAAAGGCAATGAATAAAAATAATTAAAAGACAAATAATAAAAAAACAAAAGGCAATAATATAAGAACAGTGATGATAAGGGAACAAATGTGCAGAAAATGAAAAAAATATTATTATTAAGCTAGTTTTAGTTAAGTACTGAGAGTGATTGGGTTGACATAATTCACTGACCCCATTCTCTTTTCCCAACTAAAAGCATTTATGACCTTCGGTCAGTGTTAGAAATCATTTTTATGCCAGTATATATTGCAAACACCACCTAGTTGTGTCAAGGTAAGCTTCTAGGGACTTGAGACTTGAATTGGCAAATTGATTGTTGTTGTTGCTGTTGTTCAGCTGCAGGTCAATTTTAATGAAGCAGACTTATGGTCAAATGCATTACATCTACAACCATTTCATCCCATATCTTTTTTATGAGAGTATCTAGGATTATACCATCTAATGAATCTCTTTTTTAAGACGATGATGTGTGATCTGAGAGAAGTTTGGCTGCTATATCTAGCAGATCTAACAACCAAGTAAGGGATCCTACAATTCCTCAGTGAACAGGCTTTAATTCCTTGTAATAACAATCTCTCCTTCATTACAACTCTAATGAAAGATGTTGGTATCAGTTACCCTGTGGTACAAGATTGTATGATTTCAATATATTAAGCCTCCAGACTTCTTCTCCAGGCTATGTTTTCTTTCCTATTCCCTCTTCCTTTTGTATTCACTCTGATGAAGCTCCATGTTCTAGTTTGAATATCCCATGAAGATGAAGAATATTATTTTCGCAATTCTTTCGTAGGCACTGACTGGCATCATAAGTGGAAATGACCGTAAGAATTGTTATGTCACACAAATGTTATGCAATGTTTTGTATTAAATAATAAGTTATAGATGTGGTCCAATTGATTTGTTTGTTGATCTGAGGTTTTCTCCATTTTCTGATTATTTATATATATATATATATATATATATATATATATATAT
>NC_068982.1:167248570-167250412 GCF_001194135.2 Octopus bimaculoides
ATTACATACATATAAGAGGGATGACCACTAAGTGGACATCCATTATGCTAGAAGTAGACCCCCTATGGTCTTACCACTAAGAAAAGATTGTTCTCAAGAAAATTCAGCAAATGCCAGAATGTAAGTGAGCAAGACAAATGAAAAGATACAAAATAATATCTTTTCTTAGTGGGAAGACCATAGGCGGTCTACTTCTAGCATAATGGATGTCCACTTAGTGGTCATCCCTCTTATATGTATGTAATATAATTTTACTTGAATCTTCAGATTTTTCAATTTGCTAGGCCACTGGTTTTAAATTGATATTAATTAAATTAATATTCAGTTTTTCACCCTTATTATTTAAATTTAAATATACGTACATATGTACGTACGTATGTATGTATGTATGTATGTATGTATGTATGTATGTATGTATGTATGTGTGTGTGTATGTGTGTGTGTGTTTGTGTGAGTGTGTATACATACATGATATATACTTTTTTGTTATATTTTTAATCAGCAGAAGTTACTTACTGACTCTTGAGGCCAGAGTTTCATGCATGATATTTATCACTTCAGTGTATGCACAAAACTCTTGTCTCTTGGGTCACTTTGTAACTTTTGTTGATTAAAAATAAAATATAATATATATATACTCATGTTTTGAGTTCTCTCTATCCTGTTTGTACTACCAAACCTACATACATATGTGTGTGTGTGCGTGTGTGTGTGTGTGTATGTGCGTGTGTGTGCTTGTGTGTGTGTGTGTGTGAGTTTGTGCACACACATATCTATGTACATGTATGTTTATGTATATATAAATATGCATGTATATATATACATACATGCATACACACATAGGCACACACACACACACACACAGAGAAAGAGAGAGAGAGGTAGAAGGAGACAGAGAAGAAGAGAGAGAGAGAAATATACACAAGGAGAGACAGTTAGATATGCCAATCCCTTTGTCAAGTGAACATTGTTGATGATACAGGTCACAAATGAAAAAAATGATTTTTTATAAAAATACACATAACACTTAAGTTTTTAAAAGTATCTTAAAAGTGTAATAGTATCTTCCATTTATATCTGTAGAAATTGGAAAATTAAAGAAAAGGAGAATGAATGAAAAAAAGAATAAGGAAAAAACTTGGTAAAGAAAGAAAAAAATAAATATACAAAGAAATTCATATACAGAGAAAGAAAATAAAAGTTTCTGTGTATGAAAAAGCTTCTAGAGTGATTGCAGTGTTGTTGTTGTTCAAAATATAATAAAAACTGGTAAAACACCAAATAAATATCTTTTGTAATGTGTGAATATTTTTACCCTGGTGATTTTGTGGTCATTTGACCTAATTCTCAAACAGGTTCTTATAAACAAATGATTTACATAGCGACTTACATATAAAATTACACACACACATAAACTACACCCAGAATTACATAGGTAATTATAGGTAAATACCAACAAAAGAATATACACATGTACACCCATACATACAGACAAATACATGCGAACACATACTTGCATATGACTATGAACAGGATTACGACATACAAAGTTTGCATTGACAATAAGAAAAGGAATAAGAAATAGTTAAAAAAAAAAGAAAAACCCAACAAACTAACAACTCTAATAATAATAGTAATGGTGGTGATGATGATGATTGTAAAATAGTAAAAATTGTAAATAGTAAAACGTGAAAATCAGACTAAATTGGAATTTCATTGATTACGCAAGGAATGAAGCCAGTATGCTCCGCTGGATGTGTAATGTAAATGTGCATACCCATCAGAGTGTAAGTATCTTGAGAGAAAAGCTGAACATAAGAAGCATCAATAGTGGTGTGCAAG
>NC_068982.1:167250730-167255282 GCF_001194135.2 Octopus bimaculoides
TGACACGTAAAAGCACCCACTACACTCTGAGTGGTTGGCGTTAGGAAGGGCATCCAGCTGTAGAAACTCTGCCAAATTAGATTGGAGCCTGGTGTTGCCATCCGGTTTCACCAGTCCTCAGTCAAATCGTCCAACCCATGTTAGCATGGAAAGCGGACGTTAAACGATGATGATGATGATGATGAAATACACACACACATGCATGTGTATGCACACACACACACACACACACACACACACACACACACACACTCACATGCATTATTACATTAAAACGTATACAGCATAACTCCAACAAATTGCATGCCTTGACAAACAGTCATGCATGTGCTCATTTAGACACTTTACACTGTAAAACAGATGCACACCTATACTCAGAACTGCACACACAAACGGTTTTGCATTTATACAGATACATGAATGTGTGGTAAAGAAATTTGTTTCACAACCAAGTGATTTCAAGTTTGCTTCCACTATGTGCACTTAGCAAATGTCTTCTAATGCTCTAGGCTAAACAAAGCCTTGTGAGCGAATTTGGTGGGCTGAAACAGAAAAGGAGCTTGTAGTATGCATGTATGTATGTATGTATGTGTGTGTGTGTGTGTGTGTGTGTGTGTGTGTGTGTTTGTGTCTTCTTGTCTTGACATTGCATGCTACTGTAACATCACCATTATGCAAGAGGTACTGTTTGTTTGCAATCTCCCATGAAAAACATGTTCAGACCAGGAGAAAATATTACCTTGCTTGGAAACAGCTGGGAGCTGGCAACAGGAAGAGCATCCAACCATAGAATATTTGCCTCAGCAAATCCTATTTGTCTGATGCAGACATGAAAAAGATAGAAAAGATGAAAAAGTAGATGTTGAAATGGCGTTGATGACAAAGCTGACAATGATGATGTTGATGATGAGGTCTATATGTATAATTATATGGAAAGACCTATACATGCTTATTACAACTAACATACATCATATGTCAATTTCAACAATGAGTATTCCAGTTATTTAATTATTGGAACTCTTTGTGAACCCATTTTATTGCGCCCACAGGCTGGTATACTCGTATGTACAAAATGTAGTCAATTTTTCAATTATAAAATTTATACAATACTCATATGCCTCTTTGCAACATAGGTCATGTTTCTGCTATGACTTAAAATGGTTAGATTCGAACATAAAATTGTCCAGTAACTGCCATTTGAATGGAAATTTTGTTTTCACTATAAAGCACATTGCTAGATTTATGCCACACCCTTGAGACCCAACTATACTCTAGCTAAAAAATATAGAATACCTAGTAAATAAAATAAACATCCTAAATTCAGTGGCGGCATTAATGAAAATGTTACATGTTAATTTAATGTGTTAAACTTATCTTTATTAATGTGTATCGAATGTATTCGCCATGATAGATCGCTAGCCACTAGATCTTTTTCTATTTTCTCTCACTATTTATTTCTGCGTTCCTTTCTGTCAAAGAGCGTAGGCTCAAAACGTAAAAGACTTTCTCACTTCCCGAGCATTAAACCAATACATCCGTTTGTTGTTTACACACCCGTCTTCATTTTTTGTTTTTTTGTAAATTCTCACTATATCGAATTATACATAGATGTATCCAAGATTTACACAGATATAAGAGTTAGAACTTGTGATCCATCCACAGACCTTGTTTTTTTTACATACATGCATTCATGCACACACATACATACACACATGCACACACACACACACACACACACACACACACACACACACACACACACACACACACACACACACACACACACACACGTGATGGGCTTCCTTCAGTTTCTGTCAATCAAATATACAAAGCTTTGGTTGGCTCAAGGCTATAGTAGAAGGCACTTTCCCAAGGTGCCACACAATGGGACTGAACCCAGAACCATGTGGTTGGGAAGCAAACTTTTTACTACAGAGTCACACCACACAGTTTTCCACACAAGGTTTGGGATGGTTTTAAGTTATGGCTAGAAATATTTCCAGAGGTACCATACAGTGGGATAGAACACAAGACCTCATAATTATGAATCAAAATTCTTTATGTGTTAACCATGCCAGTGCCCATCACTCATATACATACATACATACATACATGCATGCAAACATACCTACATAAATTCAGTTGATGCTTTGTCCTGCTTTCTGTATACCTTGTAAAATGTTTAATAAATTGAATAATTATTTCCTTATATAATGAAAACAGTCTGGTGATAAGAAATAAACATTGAGCAAAAATGGCATCTTGAATATGCATACAATGCATCAGAAATGGAAACTTGAAAACATGAAAGGTGAGTGCAACTAATTCAACATCAATACATTAGGCTTGTGTGAAGTGAAATGGATAGCTGTTGGCAATAAGATAAACACACCATCATTTGTTCAGAAGGGCACAAGCAGAAGAGATTTAGGTTTTTAATTAACAAACAGCATGCTTAACTTATGATAGAGTATTGGGCTATATCAGATTAGATAATCTTGATACAATCTACACTAACATTATCCAAATTTATGCACCAACATGTGAGAGCAGACAAAAAATAAATAAAAAGATTAAACATCAAAGCCATGCAAGTCTCACCATTCAAAGAGACTTAAATACAAAGGTGGGATAAGGGAGAGTAGAAAACAGTAGGTTTATACAGCCTAGGGAACTGTGATGGGAGAGGAGAATGGTTGATAGAATGGACAAAAGTTAATGTATTCACAATTGGTGACACCTGGTTTGAAATGTCTAAATACAGGAATACACATTTTGTGCCACTAAGAAATAAGTATGATAGCTTGAGTAAAAGTTGCAAAGCCTGTTTGTAAGTGGACTGCATCAGTGACCAGAATTTAATTCTGACTAAAATAAATGTAAAATGAAGAAAACCTTAAAAAATCTTAAGATCACCAAGAGAACAAGAGAAAAATATAGAATGAAGGTTAAACAATTATATGTAAAGGTAAGATCCAAGGATCCAGGTGTAGGAAGTTAGTAAGCTTTGAGCAGTCTATTGAAGGTATAAAAACAACTTTCAGGAACAGTAGTGGTTTTCTCATATAAAAGTTTGATAAGCTGAAAAATGTTATTTTATAGTTCACAGTTAGCAACTGGGGTTGCTATGTATGCAGGTAAAGATCCAAATTTAGTGAGTGGAGCTGGTAAAATCCAGGCTACATATGTATAAAAATCAAAGAAAGGAGACCTAGTAATAAAAAAAAAAGAATAAAATTCTTGAAAGATGGTCTGAGAACCAAAAGGAGTGAGCATTTGCTGGACAAAAGGATTTTGAAGGACCACCAATCTTAAGAAGATATCAAATAAACAAGTGGGGCAGCAGATCGTGACTTTGTTGAAACGAAATGGGCCAAAAGTTCAGATGTAAATAAATATATTCCTGTTTTCATCACTAACCCCAGTTTAACATAAATTTTGCTATGCCTGCATTATAGAAAAGTCTTTTCTGAACCACATGTTGCCAATTCTTACTTCCTTAGTGGAATTTTAACTCATAACATAAAGATGGACAAAATGCTACAAAGCATTTTACCCTGTGTGCTAACAATTCTGACAGTTCACCACCCTTGTGAAATGCAACATATTGAAATCAGTCTTCATCACTTCTTTTGAAATCAGTAATAACACCAATTATTGGGTATGATATCTTCGTGCATTACCTGATTGACTATTTTCAAGCGAAATCAGGATGGCACCTGTGCCCAGCGTCGCCTTTCTGGCACTTGTGCCCGTGGCATATGTAAGGATGTTCGAGCGAGATCATTGCCAGTGCCCCTGAACTGGCTCTTGTGCGGGTGGCACATAAAATACACCATTTTGAGCGTGGCCGTTGCCAGTATCGCCTGACTGGCCTTCGTGCTGGTGACACGTAAAGGCACCTACTACACTCTCAGAGTGGTTGGCGTTAGGAAGGGCATCCAGCTGTAGAAACTCTGCCAAATCAGATTGGAGCCTGGTGTAGCCTTCGTGTTCCACCAGTCCTCAGTCAAATCGTCCAACCCATGCTAGCATGGAAAGCAGACGTTAAACGATGATGATGATGATGATGATGATAACCTATACTGTACTTCGTTAGATGTTTTCAGTATTCCAGTGACTATCCCTGATGAGTCAATTAAATTCCTTGTGTCCATGTCCTTAATCATTCTATCTGCCATATTGCTGTCAATTCAGAAAGGCTGTTCCTCTGTTGGATCTACTTAGCGAAGACTCCTTCACTCTCCATTTAGCATCTCCTCATTCAACACCTGCTCATTGTTATTCTTCTATGCCTCTTTCCTTTTAGCATCAGTAAGAGTGAGTTGTTATCACTTGATATGCTCTTCTCCTCAATGAAATCTCATTTCTCACTTACATTTTGCCTAGTTATCCAAATCATCTTATCTTACTATAATGGGCGTTATGTCCATCTGTCTGTCTGTCTGTTTATTCCCTCTTCAATGTCAGACTGCTGGACCAATGGTCACAATGTCTTTTGGGAATACGAAGAAGGTAATCAAGAAGGGTTTTAGCAAAAAAAAAAAAAAAA
>NC_068982.1:167255292-167257681 GCF_001194135.2 Octopus bimaculoides
AAAAAAAAAAAAAAAAAAAGTGAAAAAGTGTGATTATTTAGTGGATATTGATTTTTGTATTAATAAATCACTTTTGATTTTGTTTTGTTAAAATTCTGGCGACAAGGATTAACTCTGGATTCCCCCCACCACCATATAGTTTGTGAATTTAGAGGATAGATGATCAGATTTACTGTCTTACTATAATGGGAGTTATGTCTGTCTCTGTGTCTGTTCC
This sequence comes from Octopus bimaculoides, assembly GCF_001194135.2. Classification (NCBI taxonomy): domain Eukaryota; kingdom Metazoa; phylum Mollusca; class Cephalopoda; order Octopoda; family Octopodidae; genus Octopus; species Octopus bimaculoides. The sequence continues at coordinate 167,255,510 of NC_068982.1, forward strand.
CTCTTCACAGCCTGATGGCTGGACCAATGGTTACGGTATTTTTTGGGATTATGAAGGAGGTAAACAGGAACGTTTTTAGTGAAAAAAAATCAGAAAGTATGATTATTTCATGAATATCAATTTTTGAATTGATAAACCACCTTCACATTTTTATTAAAAATTCACTGACCATGAGTAACTCTGGATTTTCATCATGTAGTTTGTGGTCCCATTGTAGATATGAAAGGGGTTGTGAGAACAGTTAATAGTGAAAATAAAATGGAAAAAGTGTGTCAGTATATAGTGTGTGATTATTTAGTGGTTATTGAAGTGTGTCAATCTCGAGCAGGATTCAAAATGGCTAATCAAAGATGCTGCTGTTTACATCTCAGTTTTGTCAATCAAAATAACCCATGGTACCAGAACGTCCAGACATTATTCACATAGAACAGTGAAAGGTAAGTCTTAGCTTGATTTTTTGCAACCCTAAAGATTCCTCTTGTGCATTAACAGCAATTAAGGCACAGGGCCAGACTTTAGATTGTGTAGGTGTATTTTTACCCACTCCGATGTTTACACATGGCCAGTTATACATTGTTATGAGTAGAGCAACGGACTCCAGTTATTTGAAAATTAGAGTCGACCAAGCAGAAAATATCGTCTACAAGGAAGTTTTGTAATCATATTGAAATTATCGAAAGGAATGTGACTCATAATTTAAATAAGGAAATTTGTGAACTTTGAATGTATAAGAGTATTGACAAGCATAAATTAGTGTAAACAACTAAAATAAAAGTATATCTAAATAACAGTTTTTTCTTAATACATTTTATGTAGTGGTCGAAGGAAGCTCTGGCTTTCATTATGAATGAGCCACATAACCATTCATGATACAGAGGCTGGGAGCCTATTTCAGTTTGGGAATGAATCATCATCACTTAGTGGCAAACACATGTCATATAGTTGCAATAGAATGCTGTATCACCAACAATCAGTGGTAGCTTGTAGATAAAATTGTTTTGATATTGTGTAAAAGGAAACAAAACATATAAAAAGAAAATTTAAACATAAACTTGATAGGTTCGCGTCTTAGTCACAAGGGCATCCAGCTGTAGAAACTCTGCCAGATCAGATTGGAGCCTGGTGCAGCCTTCTGGCTTGCCAGTCCTCAGTCAAATTGTCCAATCCATGCTAGCATGGAAAGCGGACATTAAGCGATGATGATGATTGTATATGGGTAGCTTTGCTAGTGCTTCTAATTCTCACACTGTCAACTACTTTTTCTGCTTTTTCATTTGCTAAGTATATTTGACATCTAGCTTCTTCTCTAGCTATTTTTCTCCAACTTTGGAAGGCCTGCCTCTTATATTTTATAGCTCTATCTACATGCTATTCCTCTACCATGTCATCTTGCATCTACATGCTAAATACAAATATAGTAAGTCTCACTTATATAAGAGAGTAAATCAAAAACTCCTATTAACTGAGATTATCCATGCTACGAGTACAATATGCTTCGCTGAAGAAGTTTAATAAGTGTGAAACATGCCTGTTGCTTTTACCAATTGGCTACAGACCAAAGTTGCTTGCACAAAGTGTTGTTTATATTTTCCAAAAATTTCAATTAATTTCAGTCTTGATGGATAGTTTAGATTTTAAACATTCCCAAGGAAATTTTTCCCACTTATTACGTTGATATTCAAAATTCTTCAACTCACTTTATTACATATGTGGAGCTTTATTGCTGGAGCCACATTAAAAGCACCCAGTACACTCTGTAGAGTGGTTGGCGTTAGGAAGGATATCCAGTCATAGAAACGATGCCAGAACAGACAATGGAACCTGGTCAAACCGTCCAACCCGTGCCAGCATGGAAAACAGACGTTAAATGATGATGCTGCTGATGATAATGATGTGTGTGTATGTGCATATATATATATATATATGCACATACATGCACACACACACACACACACACACATATATATATATATATATATATACAGAGAGAGAGAAAGAGAGAGAGAGAGAAGGGGGAGGGGGAGAGAGATATGCAGTTCTATGCAACACAGAGAATTGGTGAAACAGGAAATGAAAACTCCAAACAAAACAAAAATCCAATCACTCACTCTTAAAAAAACACTACACAATTGTTTTGGCAAGTAGTGAGAAAATGTGTGCCTAAAATATATA
>NC_068982.1:167257708-167276617 GCF_001194135.2 Octopus bimaculoides
ATATATATACATACATATATGTGTGTGTGTGAGTGTGTGTCAGTATGTGTGTGTGAGTGTGTGTGAGTATGTGTGTGTGTGTGTGTGTGTGTGTGTATACAAATGGTATATGCTTGGAAAGTGGGGTAGGGGGTTGCTTTGAAAAATAAATAACAGAAAGAAGAAGAAGCGAAAAGGTGTTTCTGAAGGCTATGACGTCATGATGCGATATATGTTGACATGCGCCGTAAACGGGAAGATGATGCGGGATAGTCAAACAACAAAATGGCTGCCAAAACTACATTGAGAATGGTGATCGGAGATTATCGGTGCGGCTGGCCGAGTGATACACAACGGAGAGCTTCATGAGAACCGAATATATTACACTCCATTATTTCCTCTATCCATTACACACAACATGACTACAAGAAATCGTCTCTGATAATTTATTTACATTTTTTTTTAAAATCCGGATTATATTTTCATTTGAAGCAACGAAAGGGTATTTTCTATCTATCTTATACATACATGTATATTCCCCTTTTCTATCGTCTTCTCTTCTCTGTTTTGTTTGCATTAACGATTGTTGATTGGCGTTACAGCCCTGCCCACCTCTGCAACCAAATATCTTTTTACTGAATGTGTTTCCACGAAATTGTCTACAGTTCAATGTATGATTTGCTGAAAGCTTGCTGCAACAACAAAACAGTTTATTATTGATATTATTATCATCATATAATATTTATAATACTGCTTGTTACTTCAGAACTGTCGGAAGGAAGTGTTATTGTTATCAAATTCCCGGTCGAAGCCATTCCACTTACGTTGCCTCATAAATACCCTTAGCGAAGGCATGAGCATCCTAACATCCCGTTTTCTCACAACTCCTGTCAATCTAAGACGTTGTTCCACTCGTAAAAAAAGACTCCAGTTTTATTATATAGCGAAATACCAATATTTTCTTTAATTACAAGTTTGAAGTTACCACACCTACCCACCGGAGAGAAACACGCACATCTTCATATACAAAGAGAGAAGTAATTTCCAACGATCAATTTCCTGTTATTTTGGACTTGGATTTAAAGAAAGTAAAAAAGAAAAGAAAAGAAAAGAAAACAACGCCTTTGCTCTCATATGTTAACATTCTCTAATAGTTGAAACCCTACGGCAGCAAAGAGAACGAGTGATTGAGTGGGCAAAATTATTTGTAACTAACCCCTCAGCAATAAGTTCATCCCAAGGGATTTTACAGTTTTGGTCATCCAGTTAAGAAACAAGTCAATACATACTTCATCGAACAAACCAATAACCAAACTGTCGTGTTTTCCCTTTCCTTCTGTCAAACGTCTAAATTCAATCAGAATAAGGGTGTGTTGTGTTGTATCGTGACACAAGATCCAGTAATTGTATATATACACACAGACACCCACATGTAGGCTTTTACGTGCTTGTATCTCAATTTCAACAGTGTGCTACACACACACAGGAGTACAACAGGATTTCATTTTGTTGTGTGTGTATATAGTAGTAGTGGTGTTGGTGCCGTAATTCGTTGGAAATTCATTCTCAACGGAGACAAAAAGAACCACAACAAAAAAAAGTACAAATTATATATCACACTAGAAAAAAGACATTATGTCATTCTTCAGTAACTTTAAGAAAATCTTCCGCCTTAGTGGTGCCGACGACGATTTGAAGAAGAAAAAGAACATTCATCCATGTATCAAAACAGATGTCGACCCCAAACTATACTGGGATATAATCGGCGAGTTGGGAGATGGAGCTTTCGGAAAAGTATACAAGGTGCGTTCAGCTACACCCTACTGGAGTATTTATTATTATTGTTGTTAATATTGTTTGAAAGACGAAGACAGTTGAGTAGTCGAAACGACAGGGCGCCACTGTAGCTGTCTCTTAAAATTTTTAGTCTTGCGCTTCTGTTGTTGTTTTGTACATCTTATAGTACCAGTTATACTTTGTCGGTTATTCAAACGAATTCACCATTATTAATTTATGACCTTGTGCTTATGTGAAATTCAAAATTCTTTGAAGGTTGTTCGGATGTTCAATCTCTCTTTTCGTTCTGAGTCCAAATATAATTGTAGCCAACATCGCTTTTTATCCCTCCAGGGTCCATAAAATAAATACCTATAATAAATTTGATGTGGTTTAATCAACTAGATTCCCCGACCTCTCAACATGTATGTAGCCTTGTACCAATGTGAGAATGATTCGTAGTAACACTTTACTTATTAGTCTAGATATTTTATTGGATCTAAGCCGTCTTACGCCTGTATGTTCAAATACTGCTTTGACTTTACTTTTTCTCCCTGGGAAATGAAATGTCAATAAAATAAGTATTAGTATCAGCAATGCAATAGGGAACTGATTCTATCAACTTCACATCTAAATCCAAGGTATTGATACGTAGAAATTCAGTGGTTGTATATTCTAAGCGCCACTTCTAGCACTATTACTTATTTTTATTCAATGCTATCACCATGAGAATATCCTCATAGCTACGGCTGTTTTTTCGTTACCATCTTATTGTCATATATTGTTTAGGTTTGATTGAATTTCTTATGACAATGATGATGATAATTATGAAGTGGTTTTGACGTAAACGGCAACAGCCTGCTTCCTTCTTAATGATTAAGGCGTGTATGTTCGTTCGTTCGGAAGTATGTGCATGAGTTTTACTTAGTCATAAACATGTAAACTGATGGAATAACAACTTGCTCTTCTTGAAGTAAAACCATCTAAACTTTAGATACTATGGAACCTCTTTTTTACTACGACCATCTTTAACCTCACTATAACTATCATTATTATCTTTTTAAAGCCACTATTAATACTGCTACTACCCCTTCTACTATCCCCCGCTCCATTTTCACGATGGTTTGTTACATTAAGAGAAGACTATTTTATAGGAAGAGGATTATAGAGTTGATCGAATGTTCACTGGTACTTATCGACTGTCATTGGGTGGGGGAAATAAAAAGTGAAGTCATTCCCTGTCGAAATTTGAACTCAAAATGTAAAGGGTTTCAAAGGGTTAACCTTATTTCAATTTGGTATTTTACCGTTTCTCCGTTCTACTGCTTTCTAATAATTACTACAATTTCTGCTAATGTCTCTACTTCAGAATATCCTCGTGGCTACAGTTTTTAGTCTATTGAACTGATAAAAATCTTGTTTTTTGGACCGCTATTGTCTTCTACTTGTTAAACTTCTTATTCGTGTCGTTCAGCAGTTAAATTGGTTATTTGTGGGATTTACTAAGTCTTATTGTTTGTTAAGTTAAAAAGAAAATATGTGTGTATACGTATTTTTGGAGAGGAGGGGTACGAATTGATTGGCCTTGATGCCATTTGTCGTTTCGCGGCAATACAAGTCCATCCAGTCTATTTGGTGTCGGTTAATTGTATCGTAAAACACGCATGGACTCCTCCTGCACATCTTGAGTGGATCTAGCGTGCCTAGTGTGTTTGTGAGAGAAAAGCGCAGAGTTCTGCAGAGAAGATATGTACGCTTCCGGCAAGCTCAGTTTGTGATCCGCTTTCAGTTTCCGGATGAAACCATATCTTTTGGACCGCTTCTGTCCGTTTTGGACATAAACGTTTCACTTAGTCTCTCAGTTCTTTTCTATAAATGTATAGGCGAAAGAAATTATTCATTCTACTGTATCGACAGAAGAGGTGATAGAATAAAATTTCAGTAATGTTTTGTTGGTGATCGGATCTGTCGACCACACCTATCAATTACAAGGAAAACAAAAATCCTTCAACTTAAATGTCATGTAATTTTTCTGTCGCTTTGGGACATGGTTTGATTAAAGTGAAAACAAAAACATCTCCTCGGTATCAACTATATCTTATCTTTGTAATAATAATAATGACTTGGATCAATTTTATCAACTGTATCCGTCTCTGTATGCAATTAGTCATCGTAAAGTAAAAAAAAAAAAAAAAAAAAAATGTGGTTTTCTTTTGCCACAAACCAAGACGACGTGAGTGTAATTGACAACTAAATAAGGTTGACTTGTAGCCTCAAACTGCAAAATTCACCTGCAGGTGTTTTGTTTTGTCTTTCGTTCTGTATTTTACTCACGACTTTGATTTTTACCAGAGATATGCGTAAAGGAAAGTGATTTATTTGGCCAAATGTTTTTGTTGGTTTACATTTTATATAATGAAGCAGATAAAATTGTTGGATATGTTCAGCTAGTATAAATCGATCCCGAGCAAATTATCTGTTAATGTCGAAAAACGTTACTGAAGATTAATTGCCTTTCATTAAAACTCTTTGGGTGGAGAGGTGTACAAATATCAACAAACACGCACACAAATAATATTTCCCTCATCCGTTGCATTTTCGCACACTCTGTAATAGCTGTGTGTGTGTGTATTTGCATACTTATATACATGCAACTTTACAAGGCTTTAGGACATTACTGTCAGAGATCACTGATTTTGGCTTATTCCGATGTTTGTCGCTTCACCACGTATCGTTGCAACCTCGGAGAATCTCCACACTTTCTAGTGCACAGACACAAGGTCTTACACACGTGCGCACTCATCCCTTCAATCTTTGTACTCTTTCGCATACACCCTCTATCACTACCACTTTGGTTGAGGTGGTTAATATTTCTCTGGCAAAAACTGATTTTATTTTACTTTGAGGCCTTGTGAGGAAATTATTTAATAGATATTATTGTCGGATATTTGATACAAAAGAATCTAAAGACCTGGTCTTCAGCAGCACTTCTAATGTTTTCAATGTTTTTTATTTTTTTTCTAAAATAGATCTTTGCACGAGCTCTTTTTTCATTCCCTCTTAAATTGTTTGGCTCTGGTATCGATTTTTCCAATCTGTTTGAAGGTTGCCAGCTGATCAGTGTTCATTTCAGGGTCATCGTTAGTTAAGCAGCTGCTCAGTGTATGGCTCATTGATAAATCTCTCCACTGAAGCATGACCGCTGCAGTCTTACCCACACAGTACTCAGGCTAACCCCTTCATTTCGGTCGCACTGAATCCCAAATCTGTAAATTCTATGTTAACCCTTCACTTCCTTTCTTTCAGTCCCTTTCACTTTACCTACCTTCTCTCTGCCCCTTTCTATCAAACTCCTCTCTTGTTTACCTATTTCTTTTTACTGTACCTGTCCGTTTGTACTTTTTTCAGTCTCCCTCTCCTTTTCTACCAACCCGCCTACCATTTTCTACCAACCTTTCTATTCTTTTTTAAACCCTACCAACCGCCTGTTGCTTTTTTTTTTCCGGCCCTTCTCTCCTGCTCTACAGATTTTCTCTGTCCCATCCTATCACTGTCCCATCCTATCACTGTCCCATCCTATCACTGTCCCTCTCTTCATTTCTACCAATGCTCTTTTTACTTCCTCTCTATCCATTTTTGCTTTTTTTCTCCAGCTTCCTTCATCCACAATCCTTCCAACCCATTGTAGTTTCATTTGCATCTCCTTACATATCGCCATCAATTTCTCTTTCCCTATTCTTCTCCCCCCCCCCCTTAATCACCTTTTTCTTCTTCAGTTTCCCTCATCACATTCCACCTACTTTTCTTACTACCATCAGTCTGATAACATACATCTGTGTCCCTCCTTCTCATCCTCCCACCAGCTCTGTTTTGGCACTATGTCTCCTACTATCATTTTTCTATACTTGGCTTTCTCTCCACTAACCAGATTTAAAAGCAGCCAATACTCCATGTTTTTGTTTATTTGGATTCAGTAGAAGTTAATCTTAAGATTATTTCATTCTAATAGAAAAGGTTGTGATTTGAGGTGGAGATAGTAGTAGTATAATCCACATAGCTGTAGTTGTGATAATTTCTTAACCAGGCATAAAGCTTTAAGATGGAGAGCATTGTTAGTAGTATTGATTTCTTTCACTGGCACAAAAAATTGTAGGGAAGTGGGGTGTAGCTGGTTAAATTGACCCTAGTATGGAACTGCTATTTATTCCTTTTCAGTGGAATAAAAAGGGAGGCTGATTTCACCATGATTTGATCTCAGAATTTTAAAAAGACACAACTAAATATTGTTATGCATAATCTGACTCTCTTAAGAAAAAATTATTTCTTCTGATTCAGCATTTGGCTAGTTTATAGGGAAAGAAATATAGTTAATTAAATATTTAATGGTTCCTTGAGTGATACGATACAAAGTCAGTTTGATGTTGGCATGAATTGAACTCACAAGAGTGAGATATTGAATGGATATTACAAAATTTGAGTTGGCTCACTACTAAATGCCAACTCAGGAAGAACAAAAGCTTACTGAGTTTTTAAAATATTTTCTGACTTTTCTTAGGATGAGTTCATTTTTCCTAAAATACATCATCATCATCGTTTAACGTCTGCTTTCCATGCTGGCATGGGTTGGACGGTTTGACTGAGGGCTGGCAAGCCAGAAGGCTGCACCAGGCTCCAATCCGATCTGGCAAAGTTTCTACAGCTGGATGCCCTTCCTAATGCCAATCACTGAGAGTGTAGTGGGTGCTTTTTACATGCCACCGTCACGAGGGCCAGTCAGGCAGTAATGTCATCGACCATGCTCGAATGGTACTTTTTACATGCCACCGGCATGAGGGCCAGTCAAGCTGCACTGGCATTGACCACACTCGAATGGTGCTTTTTATGTGCCACCGGCACAGGAGCCAGTCAAACAAGCACTGCCAACGACACGTTCGAATGGTGCTTTTAACTTTCCACTGGCACGGGATCAATTCAGTGGCACTGGCATCAACCACGCTTGAATATTTATTTAAAATTTCTTTTTATCACTTCGCTTAAGTCTGCCACTTCTTAACAACAGTTTTTCTGACTTTTATCTTGTCACTTTCGTTATCTACTATTTTAGGATATGGCTCATATCATCATCATCATCATGAACTATCAACCTCTTCTTGCATGTTTATACTGTATGGCTGCCAAGCTAGTTGAGATAGTTTTAAAGACTAGTAAATTCCCATAAGCATACTAAAACCTTTTGGAGTTTAACAGTTTTGACTCCTTTGGGTGTCTGTTGTAATACTTCTTTCCTGCATGGGCTTTGAAATTCAACACTTACAATACTAATGAAACATTTGTCAGCTATACACTGTCTATACTGCCCTCAACAATGAATTGCACATCTCTCCATTGTACCTATTTTAGCCTTAAGAAGATTGATGGTGTTGGAAAAGCTTAATACCTGATATTTCTGGCAACACCTAACATCACAATAAAGTGTGAATAGTTGGGTAGCTATTGTTTTTCAGAAATGCTGTAATGCCTTTCTAAATGCCCAACATACCAAAATTTAATTTCACCTTGCTGTGCTCTAAGTTAAAATCAAACAGCATTAACTATTTTTTTATATCCACAGTCAGTGAAAATGAGTAACAATCATGTTACTAATGCAGGGGATTCAATTGAGCTGGTTTCACCCCTTCCCACCCTTTTACAAATTTGTGTAACTTTGTGTCAAGATAAATCAGTGAAAATCCTGTCACACGCTGTATTGACTTTGTAGCAATCAGAAGCTGATTATCGTGATATCCCCAGACAACATATAGTGATGATCACATATGCATACACAAAAATGAATGCACATACACATTCAGATGTAGACACTTATTTTTGGTCTTTCATTGTCGAAGATGATCTTCACTCAGGATCAGTTTGTATTTCTGGTGTAGGGGGTCCAGAAATGGCTGATGAAGTCTATCAATGCTAGGAATTCACTCCCACATTTAGAGCATGTATGAAAAGGTGCAGCACTTGTACTTACCCATATATGTAATTATACATACATGCAAACATACCCACATACATCTAAGCATGAATAAATGCGCAAAAAAATACACACACAATACTTTATTGATTTCATCAATCTGAAAGAGGTTCTAAAGATATAGGTAATGGTCCTCGTTTAACGAGAACTGACAGTATCAAACCAATAGAAGCTAACATGGTTATATATTTAGATTTAACTGCTAACTTGGCTCTTGGCAACCACAATGAAGTTGGAATGATACCTGCTGTCTAATACAGGAAAAATACCTGAGTATTTGTTCCTCAACTCTTACTTGAATTATCATCAATTAATGTTCATTTTCCATGCTGGCATGGGTTGGACAGTTTTACAGGATCTGATGAGCTGCAGAGCTGTACCAAAGTTCAGTGTCAACTTTGGTATGGTTTCTATGGCTGGATGCCCTTCCTAATGCTAACCACTTTATAGTGTGTACTAGGTGCCATTATTGTGCCACTGACACTAGCGAAGTTCCTAAGTAACTGGCAAGACAAGAAAAGGAAAACCTTCTGCTATGAAGTGGCGAGGGAGAGTATTTGAGAGTGGGAAGTTGCTTTATGCCAGGTCTGATAGAAAGACAAGCATAGCTATCCTATATATAGGGGTGGATGGGAGTAGAGAAAACGATAAAGATGGTAGTGATGGAGTGCAAAAATGAGTGTAAGAGGGGATATAGACACTGGGTTTTCATCGAGTCTTACAGTTTCATTATCCTGTATCAATAAAAATACTGTGGTTTTCTAACCATTATCAAATACAATTGCTACAAACATTTTTATGTGTGTAGTTGGAGGAGTGTAAACCAAGGCTTTTTTTTTGAGAAGTTTTAAATATAAGAACAACGGAGATGGCAATTACGTAAAGAGTCTGGATTGGATAAGTTTTGGCTTTGCCTCTTTTAGTAACTGTTAGTGTTTGGGTTGACTTTAACTTTTATCCCATCTGATTTGGCAAACTATTATAGTGGAGTCAACATGCTGATTTTATTTTTTTACATACAATAATAACTTTATGATTAACTAAGTGATTGTCATTATTTATCTATAACAGTGATTCCAAAACCGTTTTTGTTAAAAATTTCTTAATTCTTTTGGTTTCCTTACCTCATACATAGTGTGTTACCCTATAGCATAACTCACATATAATACTGCAGAAGTTGTTGTTTAGCTCCAAGTTGGCTCCAAGTCAAGTCAAAATCTATGATCAAAAACATTTCAGTCATGTGTTGTTCTTCTTCAGATATAGCGTATGCTAGACTATACTATCTTAGTGAAGGCAGCATGAAACTAGTTTGTTTCAAAGAGCAGAGACGGCTTTAGTGGGGGGGGGGGGTCATGGCAAGAGCACTGGCTGGATGCTTTGTTAGATAGGCTTTGATTGCACTGTAGATCTACTCAAAAATAGCTTAATAGATCTACTTAACATGTTGTATTTCCAGAATTGGTCAGATATTTTCCCTCTTTGATTCGCATTGCTTCAGTCCACTCATCTGAAAATGAGTACCGGTGATAGCTGGTTGGAATAAGCCTTTTATAAACTGGAATCCTGTTCAGAGGGGTACTTCATACTCCCAGTTTCTTAAACCCCACAGAAACTGGAATAAGTTCTGGCCAAATGGGTCTGCAGGCTGAAGAAAAACTTTCGACTTTTAATACATATATAATAGGTAGTTACAAAAACGAAAATGCAATAATTGAGTGAAATAAATTTTTGATATAGTCCATTATATTGCTAATGGACTATAGCCTATATCCATATAATTTTATATATATATTTTAAAGAGAAAGTGAACTCTATATAGATGTATAATAATTTCACCACTTCTCTAAGAATAGGATGAACTAGATGTTTCAAGCTTGAATAATTAATTTATGGAGATACTGGTTTTTTGCATTGTTTGATCTAGGAAGGAGTGTAGATCTATGTCTGTGTACTGGAAGAAAACTACACAATGTGTATATGTATATTTGTGCATGTTTGCTTGCTCATTTATATGTAATGTAACAAACATTTTGTTTTTACTCTGAATTTCTTTCTAAATCACATTCACCCTGTAAGTGTGTGTGTGTGTGTGTGTACTCAGACAGGTGGGTGAGAGAGATTGTTTCATGTTATGATATCTAATACCATCCATTATTTAGGAATGTTGCCGCTACAAGTTAGCCTGTCATGTAACAGTACCTAACATCTGAGAACCTGCAGTGTTAGGGAGAAAATGAGGCTGAAGAGATACAGTTCTACTTTTGCCATCACTAGAACACTATTAGCAAACTGTTTACCCTTTTGATACCAAACTGCCCAAGACTTCCCATGGGTCTATGCTACAAACTTCCTATTTTAAAGTGAACTAAATTAAAACCTCTCATAAAAATTTCATATTAGTTTATGTTCCAAACTTCAGTTTAATAATGGTAAAGTTATTTTATTAAATTCTTCACTAATACCAAAATTAATTAAAACAAAGGCAGTGTATTTTAACAGGTATTTGGTAACAAAATGGTTAAAGGAGAAATGTTTTAAGAATTACTTTAAAAAAACCCTAAGAGAATTAATTACTTTGATATTTGTCATTGTTTGAATGTTTGGAAGCATTTACCATGGTCAAACAGGATGTAGTGCATGGTTTTAGTTGACACACTTCAAGAAGATTTATTTAGAATCATTGTTAACCATTTATTTAAGGTGTGATTTGTTCTCGTGTATCTGTAGAATTGAAAAAAAAAAAGCAGCAGTGAATTAATTGATAGAAATTTAAACTGTACCATCTTGTTGGATTAATTAGTTGACAAAACTAGGTCTTTGTTCATATATAATTTATTTGAAAATTGAGTAGGGAAAAATGTTAGTAGGCCTGTTGTGTTTTATACTTTTTATCTGAAAATTAAAATCACAACAAAAACAGAACAAAATAAAGCAGTGTTGCCGTCTTGTTATTTAGCCTCAGGCTTGACCTAATGATAGTCTTATGTTACAAATTGTTTCAGACATAATGATCTTGTCTTCTATTCTTAGTTGTGTATTTAGGATTATATAAGCCAATGTTTTCTTTTTTAAGAGAATGTGGTGAAATTTGACTGCTATTTCAAGCATATTGAATGCCAGTATAGAGACTCTTCATTGATTTGATGCAAGCTTGTATTTTGTGGATGCAGATTAGATTTCTGTAAAGTTAATGCTCTCAAATAATAGAATAAGGGATAAGTCTATGATGATAACGGAAAAGAATTACTGGATATTTTATTGTTGAAGTGCTTCTGCCATCTTTTAAAAACTTAGCATGCTAGATGTTTCATGTTCAAGTCCTTCGAGGACCATACAATATATTTGTGTGTTAGTTTTGTGCAATTTTGTGTTGTCTGGTATTCATTTTTATTTGTTGTAAATGTTTAAATATTTTTTCTGTCATTTCTCCTCATCTTTTCAGTAGTATATTTTTCATTAACCTTTCTGTGAATTAATAAAAGCAATTAGCTTTTACTTATCCAGACCACCTCTAGTCTTCATAAACTTGAGTGATTTTATGTGAAATTGCATTTATTCTGCAGCAGGATAGTTAGCCCATTCAGTCGCTTATGCCTGAAAATACTTCCTTATCTGTCAATGTTATTTGGTAGTGTTATGTTTCCAATAACCATTGGCTGTTTTAGAATTACAGCTATCTACATTTAAAATCAATTTTTGCATGTGTTCAGGATTAGACTGTAATGAAGGTAATTCTCTCTCTCGGGACAAATACTTATATTAGAGGCATGTCAAATCTTGTAAATTCTAGTATACTGTATAATTCTTGTTTGGTTGAAGGAACAAAAATTCAAGAAGTCTGTAAAAGCATTATTTGCAAATCCTGCTAGATCTTGTAAGAATCATGTTCTGGCATGCTAATCCTTGTATATTTATTACCATACAATGACAAGTCTTATTGCATTTTTGCTTTCATTCATCTTTTTAAAGCAAATTCTTTTTGCTTTTTGATAAATGTTATTTTCATTCTCACCTTGATGGTTTCAAGTTAGTGGCTTAATAGCAGGCTGGCAATGTTGATAGGTTCATGATTTGGGTTTTCAGTCCTGTCTCATTCATCTAAACATCATGCACTTGCTACCATTTCGACTGGCTGTTCCTTGCTGCCTAATTTCAGTAATTGGATAACCCTTTTTGATCTACTGGTGCACTAATGATACCATTCTTGATTCTAGAAAACTGAAAGTTTCAGTAGGAACACTACTGTTAACTTTGACCTGCTAGAAATAACATCTGTACATCTCTGAAATCACTCTCTATTGTCTAGAAGTAATGAAAGGTTATGTTTGATAATGTAACCTTGTTTTATTCTATACATGGGAAAATGTTGTGAAAGTCACAGTTGAAACATCTTTGACTATAGGTCAGACCTGCTCAATCAAAGCTCCTTAGGACTAAACAACTAGTGACTACTTCTGTCAGGCTCCCCATACTGTTTTGCATAATGCTTAGTTGGGAGATACATGACATATTTATATATGTGTCTTATTATTCTAGGTGTTCTAATAAATGACTTGGTTTTCTGTAATGAAAATAAAGTACTAAACTTTTAAAGAGACTGCTTTGTTGTACCTGGTGAAAAGTCATTATTTGTCACAAAAGATCTTTGGTATAGGGTAGCCTCACTTTTACTTTGAAATTCTTGTAGCTTTATGACTTTAAATGCATTTATCTTAATGACTATGTAGGAAGTTGGCTTGAATTTTACTAGGGTTCATAAGAAAATTCATCCTATGGTAAGTAAAATGATTTGAAGATTTAATATGGTGACTTGATAGCTAAATTAACTAAGTTTGGTTGATGGATAAGTGTACTCGTTTAAAAGACATAAGACTTCACATCCCAAATACCATAGTTACTGACAGTTTTAGTGAGGGTATAAAAATATACACTAGTAGTATTTTAATTTACTTAACATGGTGACTAATTACATTATTGATCATTTGAGAGTTTCCAGATTTTCTGAATAGAATTGTATCTTTGCAGACATGGTAGATTAAAAAAGATTGAATAATTACTTTGTACTTCATTAAGAGAATGATTTCAACTTGCTTTTCAGCCCTAAATTTCACTCCACCTTTTGTAGTTAGATTTTTAAGAGCAAAGACGAAAAAGGTATAGTTTAATGTGCACCAGTTATGTTGCCAGTATGTGTATTCAAGGTGTGGTGGCATTTTGAAGTGGATAATTGTGTATTACAAATAAGAGGTAGCAGCGATAGAGCATTACAAGCTGAAGTTGATTACTTTATCAGTATTAGTTATAGGATAGAAAATAGGCTTTATATCATTGAAAACAATTCTGTTTTTTGATAACAAAGGATTTCTTCATTGTACAAATGGTTTTGGTATGACTCTGAAGTGAACCATATGTTTTTGAATTCATTGCCTTTTCCAGAAGGTGCTGTTGTCAGCTGTGGCCTATGTCTGTTTTTATTGCATAGAATGTAAGATTGTCAAAAGTTTAGCTAGCAAACTTTAGCTCTGGAAGCTGATGAAGTACTTATTTATTCAGTATCCATAGTACCTAAAGTATTGTAATCTAGATACAACTTGTGGGAGGTTATTCTGTGTTTGTACATTTACCAAGTATGCAATATAAAATCAGTGAAAGGCTGCATACAATATAACCTTTGACTAATGAATTAGTTCCTCATTGATCTGGCTAGTTGTGATTCTGTGACTGCTGTGTAAAAGTGGGGGATAAAAAAAATAGGTATTTTAGTGTGCCATGGGAGAAAATGTTTTCTCAGATTCATTAATTAAAAAAACTCAGTTGGGTTTTTGTCTAGATACTGAATCTCTAATTTTTTAGAGCATAGTGTATAGCGCTTGTGAAAATATGGGTAGCTGATTTGTTTACAGACAACTTGGATTTCCTACACTATGGATTTTGAAATAGTATGATAAATTTTATATAGTTGTTTCACTTCATGTACTCTCTCAAACTAACTCTTTAATGTGCTTTGAAATGGACTACATGCTTTAAGCTCTAAATTTTAGAACAGGGTTGTCACATTTAGAATAATGTTTGAAAACCATTGTTGTACCTTTGGGCACATCTTTCATTTCCCTTCCTTAATAATGAAATCTTAATCTCTATGTTGACTTTGGGAAGGAATGTTATTACATAAAATACCATTAAAATTTGCAGATGTCAATTTCTTCTTTTTTGCATAGAAAAAAGAAAAATTATTCCCAGTAAAAAGAAATCTGTAAAGTTGCTGGTCTCTTACATTGGTACAATTTATGAATTTGCAGGGGAGACACACAAATTGATTTAATCCTCCCAAGTACATGCCTAGTACATATTTCAATGATTTTGGAAAGATGAAAAGCAAAGTCAGTACCAAAATGGTTTTAAAGTTAAGAACAAAACTAAATACATACTTTCCTGAATCCATTACATGAAAACAATGTAAGGTATGGATTTTGAAGACCTGGTATTTCCAGGTCTTTGAAGCAGGCTGGAATGTAATTTTGTAATGAAATAAATATGCAATGAATTTAATATGACCTTAGAAAGTAATTTTAGTCCCTTGAAAAAGGAAGATAAAATGAGAAGCTTAAGTAGATATCTAATTAAATTTCACTTGACAATAGATGAAATGGATAGCTAAAACAACCAAAGGCAAATGCTTTGTTAGCAAAAGTTCTTTTGTCATGCTGAGTAGTAAGTTGCTTGAAAATGGTGATCTGTTGTCAAAATGAGTATTTATTTAGAATTAGTGTTGTAATATTGTACTAGACAAATTAAATAGAAGATAAGAATTGTTTTATAAACAAATTAAAAAACAAAAGACCTAATTTTCCAATTAGGTGTCAGTAATGGGAGTTTTTGATAGTTTTAATTATTAAGGAAGTAACATTAACATGCTTTTTTTTTTCATGGTTTTTATTTCTAGTAGATGGCCTGACATACTGAGTGAAGTTATCTACTTGACTGATTACATTGGTTTATGTTTAAATATTGGGATGAATGAAAGAAACCACTTAATTATTAAGAAACAATTGAGAAACTTAAAATATCTGTCTTCAGTTAGGTTTAATCCGTTACAAAATAATGCAGTAAAAGATAAAATGTTGGTGAAGGATTGAAATGAGTATTAGCAGTAGCAGCAGATTCTGGACATGTTTGTATTCTATTTGAACAATATTAATGTAAAGTGTTCTTGAACAGTGTCATTATCATCATCATTTAACTTCCCTTTTTCCATACTGGCATGGGTTGGATGGTTTGACAAGAATAGATGAGCTAGTAGTTACAGACATAAACCAATGTAATCAGTCAAATAGATAAGGCACATAATTCTGTTTGCTTCAGTGTTCCTTGTTTAAGAGTTTATTAACTTAAATATAGCTACTGAAAAGGTTAGAGGAAGTGTGGGCATCACAATTGAACAATTTCCTTTAAAATGTAGAGTACAAAGTACTTTGTTACAAACAAAAACTAATATTTCTTGAAAATGTGCAAGATTAGGAGTTCATGTATAGATGCAGTAGCTGAGTATCTGATAACAGAGTTACTTGTCTAATCTTTTAATGTGAACACATTCTTGCTCCCAGTTTTTCTCTGCTACCTGTAATTCTTTGTTGGATGTGGTGTTGGTAAGTTCATAGCAAACTTAGTCTGGGACAAGATTTCTGTTCCTGTTGGAACAAGTTCATATTTTATAAATGTTCTTAGGAAGGATATAAATATTGCAGCTTCCCATTTTCTCTCCTGTATAAATTTGACACTTCATAAATAAAACTCTTATGAAGTGGCAAGTCTGTATTCCAGTTGAAACTATCAGGCTGTTGGACTACTGATCATAAGGTCATGAGTTCAAAGCACCGACTAAGTGGTGAATTGTATTTTTGTGCAAGTGCTGTAGTCCACTCAGATGAAAGAGTTGTGTCTACTGTAAACTATTAACCCCAAATCTTGCAAGTGCAAGATGTCAATAGCCCTTGATGACTCTATCACTACAACCTCTCAAAAATAAAGAATTTCTTAATGTTCCATCTTTTTTGTGAGGTTCACTGTTTTCTGATCTGATGTGTAACCATTTCTTTCCAGTTCTGACTTGGATATTTTCCATTATTAATTCATAGTACTTTCTCACCCTTGAGCAAAACTCAAGTCCACATCAACTCATGAGCTCTATGCTATATCTACAATTCATTTTGCCCTGCTGTATTATAGCTGTATATAAGTGTATGTAATTGAAAGCCTGAGATTAGATTAACTATGGTAATTTGATAATACCATATATGGAGTTTGATTTGGGGTCACAAAGCTTCCCATTGTTTCTACTGTTATTGGTAGTATTTTTTTTAATATTATTGCAACACCTGAGGGTGATGTATTGACAAAATAGTTAGTGTCATATAACATGTTTTGTGGTATTCTGGTTCTTTACTTTCTAAGTTCAAATCCTGCTGAGATTAAGTTTACCTTTTGTCCTTTTGGGTTGATAAAATAAACTATCAGGTAGTTGGGTAGATGTAATCTACTTTTCCCTCCTGCTGATATTTAAGACTCTGTGCCTAAGTTAAAACGATTTGTGCAACACCTTTCTGGCCTTCTTCATCCATGAATTTGAACTCAGTATGTCAATAAAGCACTCAATTATATGGAGTTTCTGCTATGTTAGTTGAGAAAAACAAAATGCTTTGAATATTGTTATGAAGACACTTTAGTGATCCTTGTAACAAAGCTTAACTCATCTAATTTAATACTACCACCTGCTATATGTGTATTTTTAATGGAGTTCATTTTGTTATAAACATTTGGCTCTCTTCCTCCAACGAGTCTTGGAGGTCTGGAAAAAATAAAGGTTCAATATATATATATAAAGACATGTGTGCTGCCTCTCTCTTCGACTAAGTAAAAAAAATGATTTGAAGATTTAACATGGTGACTTGATAGCTGAACCAACTAAGTTTGGTTGATGGATAAGTGTACTTATTTAAAAGACATAAGTCTTCACATCCCAAATATCATATTTACTGACAGTTTTAGTGAGGTGTAGTGCTTTTTTGTTTTCTTCAGAGTTTAGTTGTGTCTCCACTATTTCTACGATATAACTCTCTTATGATGTGAAATAGCAATGGTATCTGTATAAAATCTATAGTGGTAGAAGTGGCATTAGGCAACTTGAGCAATACTGTTGGTGCAGCAATGTCTATAACTAAGTAGTCCTATCTCCTTGGTTTCTTCTCCAATTAGTTTTGCCTTTTTATTAAGTATGATGTATTGTATTTTAATAATAATCCAGACATGCTACTGATTTAAAATATTTTGAGGAGTGTACATGCTAGATAGTATTAAAAAGCACTTAAGTACAATATATATATATATAGATAGATAGATAGATATAGTGTCCAACCCTTGCTAGCATGGAAAATGACTATTAAATGATGATGATATATATCATCATCATCATCATCATCGTGTATATGTTTTTTGTAAATATGTTTTTTACTTAATGAAACACATGCATATATGTAGGTTTGTCAGAGTGTATTTCTATAGACCTAGTTTAGTCTATTGTATCCTATACATCGTTATATATGTATGTGTATATACAATTGCATGTGCTTCTGAGACATTTTCATGGAGCTGTTTTAAAGGATCTATTTCTGTATTGATGGGTTTTCCTGGTGAAATTAGATTAGAATATCAGTTCTATTTGATCTTATGCTTAAATGCTTTCAATCATTGATTAAATAGTATTCTTCTTATTGTTGTATAAGTATTTCATTTAAAGTTATATATATTTATATCAATGGATTACACTCACATGCACATAAGTATGTGGAATGAACTAAAAACCAATGAAGACATATACATATAAAAATTATTTTCATTCACCCTGGACATAAAAGAATATACATGCATGTGTTCACATCACCAGGGAATTGTTTAATATAATCTTGTTTATATATACTTGTTATCTTGTGATGTACCTTGAGGCATCATCAGTGCTGTTATTTGGGATCATTGGTTGATTTGGGGCTTTCACTAATCAGACACCATTGGCCGGGTTACTTAGCCAGGGTTGAAGTAAGTCCTAGCTTGCGTTGAGTTAGCTCTACTCCAGAGGATTTATATATCATCATCATCATCATTTAACATCTGCATTCCATGCTAGCATGGGTTGGACGATTTGACTGGGGACTGGCGAACCAGATGGTTACACCAGACTCCAGTCTGATCTGGCAGAGTTTCTACAGCTGGATGCCCTTCCTAACGCCAATCATTCCGAGAGTGTAGTGGGTGCTTTTTACGTGCCACTGGCATGAGGGCCAGTCCGGCAGTACTGGCAATGGCCACACTCAAATGGTGTTTTTTTTTACATGCCACCTGCACAGGAGTCAGTCCAATGTTTTGTTCACATGCCACCGGCACAAGTGCCTGTAAGGCGAAACTGGAAACGATCATGCTCAAATGGTGCTTTTTACATGCCACTGGCATGGAAGCGAGACCGCTGCTCTGGCAGTGATCCTGCTTAGATGGTGCTGTTAGCGCGCCACTGGCACGGGTGCCAGTCATTGAATTTGGTTCAGTTTCGATCTCACTTGCCCCAACAGGTCTTCGCAAGCTGAATTTAGTGTCACACACATACATTGTGCATATGTATATATGCACACACATGTGCATATATCTATCTGTCTATCTATCTATATATATATATGCACACCCACACACACACAAAATGAAAGAGAGAGAGAGCACTAGCTATGTATTTTTTATATATATATGTACATACAGATTTGCATGTGAATGTGTGTGTGTGTGTGTATATATATATATATATATATATATATAGCTTCCGCTATCTGGGCGACCAAGTTAGTAGTGGGGGTGGGTGCGCTGAAAGTGTAGCTGCTAGAATAAGAATAGCCTGGGCAAAGTTTAGAGAGCTCTTACCCCTGCTGGCGACAAAGGGACTCTCACTCAGAGTAAAAGGCAGACTGTATGACGCATGCGTACGAACAACCATGCTACATGGCAGTGAAACATGGGCTGTAACTGCTGAGGACATACGTAAGCTCGCAAGGAATGAAGCCAGTATGCTCCGTTGGATGTGTAATGTCAATGTGAAT
>NC_068982.1:167277159-167299993 GCF_001194135.2 Octopus bimaculoides
GGCACATAAAAGACACCATTTCGAGCGTGGCCGTTTTCGTGCGGGTGACACGTAAAAGCACCCACTACACTCTCTGAGTGGTTGGCGTTAGGAAGGGCATCCAGCTGTAGAAACTCTGCCAAATCAGACTGGAGCCTGGTGTTGCCATCCGGTTTCACCAGTCCTCAGTCAAATCGTCCAACCCATGCTAGCATGGAAAGCGGACGTTAAACGATGATGATGATGATGATGATATATATATATATATGCATGTGTGAATATCTGTATACATGTGTGTGTGCATGTTATCTTTTTACATTAAGTAAAAGAACATTTTATCTGCTTTCTTCACATCTTTACAAGTACATCTTCCCATAATTACATTTATATCTGTGATTATTTTTTCTCTTTTCTTAATTTTGCTATTTCAGTTCCTCTTATTCTTTCACTTCCTCTACTTTGTTCCATCTCAGCCCCTCTCCTTCCCTTTTTTCTTTCTTCCATCTATTGGGCTGCCTTTTACATTCTAGAGTTGTTAGTAATTTTTTTTCCAGAGTATTACATGGTGAAGCCTATTCTGTTGTAAATAAAAATTAATTCAATAAAGTATTAAAAAATCTGTTAACATTTGCAGGGATTTACTTATAATTTAGTGATGTAATAAAAGCAAGCAAACTAATTATAAGATAAAAGGTGGATTATACCTTTTTGATGAAATTCCTCATTTCTTAAAAAGAAATCTGTTGCTTTATTCTGATATAACAAGTAGGCATTGTTGTGAATTGAGATGTTAACTCAGTAGTATGTTAGATGAGCAGCTGATCCTATGTGATGCATTTTGCTGCAGCCATTTGCAAGTCATTTTAATTTACAAATGGGTCAAATCTGTCTTGCTATAAGTAGGTGCTCTTCAAGTATTGGAAGCTCTGAAAACCAGAAATATTCAGTTAGCTTGTAGGTCTGAGTTTGAATCCTGCCATCACTGTAACTTAAAGAGGTTGGATTCTATGTTCTTGGTTTGTGCTTCTATAACTCATTGGTTTATGGAAGTTTGCAACAACAAAAACAAAATATAAAAAGAGAGAGGAGATGACCAAGCTAGTAGAATGTTAGATTAAATGCTTTCTATTAAGTTTCTGTTTGCAGTCCAAACCATGTTATCATCAGCTGAGAATTTCATCCCTTCAGAATCAATGTACTGTGGTTGGTTCAATTGGATTACACTTTACCTTTAGTCAATAATGTCTTCAGGAGAAACAAATATCAGGGGATCTCTTTAAATCAAAGGTGCCATACAATGCTATTAATTAATGCCTCGATATAATATCAGCTTTGGTTTGGTTACATATAAATTTTCTTTTGTTTAACTAAGTAATCTAAGTATGATTTAATTGCAAAAGTCTTTCTCTCTCTCTCTCTCTCTCTCATATGTGTTTTTAATGCTTGACTGTTTACCTTCAATCATTGCTCTTTTCTCTGTGGAACACCTTTATTTTTCACTCTTCATATCTGTGTTAATTTATTTACCCTGTGTTGCTTACATGCAGCCATTACCTTAGTTTCTTCTCTTAGTCCCTTCCCACAATTAATACATGATCTGACACAGTTCCAACCCTTATTTTAATCACGCATAAGATATTTATTTGTCCTCTTCATTTTGAACTTTATGACATCAAAATATTTTGTTATGTACTTCTCCCACATCCTT
This sequence comes from Octopus bimaculoides, assembly GCF_001194135.2. Classification (NCBI taxonomy): domain Eukaryota; kingdom Metazoa; phylum Mollusca; class Cephalopoda; order Octopoda; family Octopodidae; genus Octopus; species Octopus bimaculoides. Next base: position 167,278,847 of record NC_068982.1, read on the forward strand.
TGAACTACATCTACTCACAATAATAATAATAAAATAGATCATTGAATAAATCAAATCTGTAGATTAACATACATTATTTACCTTTTTGTATCTACCTCCCTATATTTTATTAGTTAATCAAATTGTGATTCAAAGGAGTGTTTCTTTTGTTAAATGTTTAATTATGAAACACTGTAATTTGTTTGCTCATTTGTTTCACTTCTGTTTTTCCTTGCCAGCAAGGGTTGGAGAAGCATTTTATGGCTGGATTCCCTTGCTGTCAATGACCCATACTTGTTCTTCAAATAAGCAATTATTTTTTTATTCCACTTGTCTTTGAAAGTGCAGAACAACTGGTTGTAATGTCAACAAATAATATAAGCATAATGTTACCGTTTCTCTCTGACAGTAACCAGATAAACTGTGTATTGTCAGTGTTTGTACAAGATACTGCACTGTGGCACTGAACACAAAACGACATCACTGCAAAGCAAACTTCTTAACCACGTAACCATGCTTGTACCTCATTCCTTTATATACTGTTTAAATGTTTCAGCTATAGTATTTGACTTTATCTTATTTTCATATGCTTATTCTTGTAACTTTAATTGAATTACAGGGCTAATGACATTTGCAACATCTGTCTAATTATCAAGAAAGTGTAGTAGCAATGTTCAGTTGATTGTCAGGTTCAAGGATACAGCATAGAGGTTTTGAAATAAATTAAGTCAGTAGTTAAACACTTTAATCACATTAACATTACTTTTCTAATAATAATAATAATAATAATAATAATGATACAGGAAACCCTCAGTAAAGAATATTTTTGCAAAATAGAGATCCTATGTTCCAAATTAAATGAAGGGGAAACATCTTACAAGCAATCAACACGAGGGCAATGTCCCTAATTAGGTATGGAGCAGGTCTTATTGACTGTAGAAAGTTTGAGTTGAAGGACATTGGTAAGAAGACAAGAAAGCAATTGACAATGCATATAGTCTGATATTGTCCAGTTTATACCAGAGAAAAAAAAAAAAGGAGAAGGAATAGGGATAATGAGTGCTTACAGTATTTGCAGAGCTCAAAAGGAGGGAAAACGAAAAATGTGGAAAAGAAAGAAACTTAGAATGAAAGAAAATCCACTCAGCATTTTTCAAAAACATGAGAGATAAGGGATGACAAGGACAGCTGGCTACCACTACAGAAAGAGGTACTGAAGAAAGAGAGCTAGAGAGTGCTTTTGACAGCGTAGGAATAGGCTCTAAGGGTAAACTGTATCAAGAGGACTACTCACCCAAATGCAGAATGTGCAGTGATTTAGATTAGACCAGAGCTCATATTGTATCAAAATATTCACAGGTAGCTCAGAATAAATACAAAATGTGTAGGTAGGCATGATAAGATTGCTGCAACACAAAACTTGAATTTTTTGCAAAAAGAAAAAGAGTTGGTTTTGCATTGACAGTGAAAACCTATAAACATTTTGTGGGGATTGCAATGTAAGCTCTTGAAAACAATGAAGTGAAGTTGTTGCAAGACTTCCATGTACAGAGTGAAAGAAAATTAGAACACACCAGACCAGATATTGCTGTCATTGGTTAGAAGAAACTATGTGTTGTAACTGAATGGCATGTCCATTTGTTGCTAGAGTAAAAAGAAAGGGAAAAGGAAAACCCCTGTATTTATATCTATCTTTCACTCTCCTCCCATGCTCTTGCAATCTTACCCACCCTTCTGGATTCTTCTGTATCTGCTCCCTACTATTCACCTTCTGGGTCATGTTAACTTCAGGGTACATTCTGGCATCTCATCACTGCTATATTTACCTTGCTTTTGGGCACCACTCTACTTCCCTAATTCGCCCATGTAAAATGTGAGGTAGCCATGAATCTTCTTCATAACAATAAACCTGGTCTTGCTTTTCCTATTATTAACCACTCATCACATCACATCACTTAAAACAACTACCCTATCTCCTATCTCAGTCTTTCAAGTTACAAGGTGAATTCATAGTGCTGGTGCCATGTAAAAAGCATCTAGTATACTCTGTTAAATGGTTGGTATTAGGAAGGGCATCTAGTTATAAACACCATGGCAAAATGAGATTTTGGACCAAGACATGGGTCCCTAGCCTGTTGAATCTTGTCAAAATGTCCAACTCACAACAGCATGAAAAGTGGACCTAAAAATGATGAAGATGCTGTTGACAATGAACAGAGATAACTGTAAAAGAACAAAAATTAACAGGCTTCCACACAATTTCCACCTGCCAAATTCCACTGAGGCTACACTAGAAGATAAATCCCCAAGGTGTCAGTTGTGAGATCATACTTGGAATCTTGTGGTTATAAAATGAATATTTTTAACCTGATGACTATATCAGTTATGACTTTGACAGTAACCCTGTAGTTTCATTATTTGTGCTCACCATACACAAAGCTTCAGCAGTGCAAATTGTGGTTACTCAACAACACCCATATATTTGTTTTGACGTTTTGGCTGGTGTAGATACCACACAATCCACCTTCTCACATACACTGTCACTGACACCTATATCATAATTGATATCTAATTGAGGGTTACTTAGTATTAAATTCTTTAACAGCTTGATCACATCAACCTTATTAAAAAGTAAGTTATTTGGCACCTGTTTAAAAATAGCTTTTATAAGAATTTGGTTTTGTCAAAGGTTGTTAATAAAGTTAGTTGGGCTGGTTGTTAAATTTTTTTTTCTATTAACTTGCTGTTGGCAGTATATAAAAAAAGACAATGCAGCAAAAAACAGAAAACAACAAATTACATTCTTTGATTTATTGTTTTCCTTACTGTTTAATCTTTCTTTGATTTGACTTAGTCATGTCTCTAATAATACTGACTAAACTTAAGGCCACAAACTTGTAGAAAAAGGAATGTATGATTGAACTATCCCTCCAGCGAAACTTGGTACTAATTTTACCTACATCAAATATAATGTAGAATATGTTGTTGATTGACCTTAGTAGGATTTAAGGACAAAACGAAATACTGTAAGACCTATTTAACCCTATTACCTATTATTTCATTTACTGGTTTAATATACAGGGTGTCCACAAAGTCTGGGTACAAGGGGATTAACACATACTTTAAGAAATTATTATTTCTTGTATTTAATTGTTTATGTTATGATTTTATTTACTCCATGTACCCACATGGGGATTAACACATACTTTAAGAAATTATTATTTCTTATATTTAATTATGTTATGATTTTATTTACTCCATGTACCCAAACTTTGTGGACACCCTGTAGTATGACTAATAGTAATTTTTTTGACCAGGTTGCACAATGCCAATGTTTGGTGGGAGATAGGTATATTTGATTTGACCTTAAAATATTACTAGGACATATTTTGGTTCCATAGTAATATAAAACAGACCCAATTCAAGGTGTTAAGGTGTCAAGGTCTTAAGAGATATTACATTCAACACTACATATATAGGCTTTTACACCATCTAAAGAATCAAATGTTTCAAACAAAACACAATATCAAAAGATTGTTTCATGATTCTCTATAAAATTCCAACCACCTTACGACTTCCAGAATAGCTGGAATTTCCACAGGCACTATTTGTAGTATTTTATTGCTCTTTAATGACATGGTCCCTATGTTAAGGAATGTGTATATGTATAAAAATATTGTTCCTTAAAACAACAAATGAATATACAAATCAAAATGTATTGTTTATAGAAACAAAATGTGAGATTAATAGTTTGATAAGCTTACACTTTTCAATGGCCAGAATGTGTGCATGTGTTACTGTATCTGATTGAGCAGTTGAATGTCAATCTTTCATATGTGGAAACAATAAGAAATTAGTATAATTGGCAACTCATTAGGAGAGAAACATCATAAAAGCACACCATGAAAATCATAACTGTTCAACTAATTGGTGTTGAAGATATAGATTTTTGCTGCTACTTGACACTGAGTTGGGACATGCTTCGTTAGCAGTAAGATGACTTTATAGAGATGGATGTGGAAAAAAACTTGCAACAAATGTAATCTGTAGACAACTCAAAGTAGAAATTATACTGCAGTGTGGCTTGATGAGCTATTGTGGAGTCAATTAAGTTAATATTTATGAATGGAAATGAAGGAATTATATGCAGTAATGATTTTTGTGTCATGTGTATTAAGTTTTCTTTCTCTGAAAGAGACATGCTTAATTTCAAAAATAGTAAAATGCTGTGTTACTTTTTAAGCAATATATATTTTAAAAATTTATTTGAAAGTTTCATATTTTTTTTTTTACTTTTGAATAAGAGACAAGCAGAAGAATTCTGCTCTTATATTTCTTGCGCTTTTAATTATTTTGAGATTTATTGTTTTACATAATATAATTCCTTGGTTACCTATAGCTTAAATTACATTTAAATCACTGGGTACCTATAGCATACTTAAGTCATATCCATTTTCAGTATGTTTTGGCAGATTTGAACATAAATATTTTTTTATATTTAGTTTGTCTTAAATTGAATGGTTCGTCACCCATTAACTTTTAGGATAGTTGATTGCATAGATCCTTTGAAAGTTATATTTGTGGAAGCTGGTTGGACAGTGTTCTTATTGACCTTTCCCCATGTTGCCTTTGAAATAGTTTAAAAAGAAATGTTGATTAATTAAGAAAATAATGATTACACACTCTCTCTCTCTCTTACATGTTCCTCATATCTGTACCAGATTAAAATTTAATATCAAACAATTGGATTTCACCTGATATGATCTTGTAGGCATAAAAACTGTCTCCATTACTGGATTAGTCACTGAAAAATCTGCACTACATACATAGTTTTAATGCTTTTAATTTTTAAGGTTTAGACATTTTGTGCTATTACAACTTCCTGTTTCATCAGATTTCTAATGCAACTAAATGTTTTCCCTTCTTTTGTGTTGTATTGTAAAAATGAAAAGTAATTGATTTGAAGTGTATTGCAAAAGGCTGTTGTTAGTTCATAGATGTTTAATCTTTAGTTGGGTAGATTCTTCCACTATATAGAACCTCCTGCTAGATGGAAGCTTTTCATACTGAAACAAGTGATGAAGTAGATGCAGTGGAAATGTAGTTAGTTATATTGATCTTGACTTGTGCTGTTTTGTAATTTAATTGTCAGCTCTTTTATAACTTGCATCATAGTATTGAGATTGCTATACCACTTACTAAATTTTTTTCCTTTTATCTTTGAAAATTCTTTTCTAAACTGTATAATACCATGATCTTTAATTAAAGAAACTGCATTACGTTATAAAGTAATGCATTTCTACAACCAACTTAATTAAAGTTGATGTAAATAAAGCTCTAGGTTTTATTTCTTTTTGTGCTGTAGTTCTCCACTACCAACAACCTACAAAAAAAAAAAAGAAGCTCAAATGGAAGCAGTCTTGATAAAAGATAACTATGAAGTCTGAAAGATTTAGATTTATAGTAGTTTTTCCTAATTGTTGATAACTAACAGAACAAAATGAACCAAGTAGTTCTATACACTTTGAAATAGAAAGTTCACTTGTTTAAGAAGAGTAACTAGGATTAACCTTATCCTTGTTGCTGTGTGACATTAATGATGTGAATGATATACTGCACACAACATTCCTTCTGACTTATACTCTCCACATTTGTTAACCTAATGCTGTTATTTAAACTGAATCTGTCAATATAACAAGTTTCTTTAAGTTACTATAAAACATTATTTCCAATGCTTGACACATTTTTCTGCAACAAAAATGCAGTTACTGCTGTAATTGTTAACTAAGGGCTTATCGATTGATTTAAATTTCATACTTGTGGATTATTTCATTAGAAAATGTTGACACGAATTTAATGTTAGAATATTGAAATTATATTTAACTGCTGAAACTGCTTTACACTCTTATTTCTACTGCCAGTCTATCCAGAGCTGGATCTACCTCTCAACCTTTTAATGCTGTGAAACTTGAGCTTAATATTTCAAAGGCTTTTGAAGACATATTCACTGAAAGTGCTTATCATGAACTGAATTTTTGCAATAATTTCTACATGCAAACATGCATAATATTAAAAATCAATCCATTACTGATCATTTCTTTAACATGATTTGACTGTGTGTGTGTGTGTGTGTGTGTGTGTGTGTGTGTGGAGGAATTTTGAGTGGGGCTTATGAAAAATCTTTATAAACATTTATTTATATGAAAGGATGCTTGGAACATAAAATTATGAGAGGACTTTTCTTGGTTGGTAACTTGTGTAAACAGTCTTAGTCAGTTTGGTAAGTCAAAGGTTAAGAGACGTGTACATTCAGTTGTATTTCCATATACACAAATACACATGCTTCATATGAGGGTCTGCTACAATACTTTTGATTTAACTTATGGTGTTAACTTGCTGAGCTTGATTTTTATGCTTGTTCCTCTATTGGGGCTGAAGTTTGCCGTAGGGTTCTTCTTGGTTATGTCTATATTTTTGTTTTTTAGTTCATAGCATAATTGGGACATTATGCTCTTTATCTGTTAAAAAGAAGTTTGTAATCATAACTCCTGAAATATTTTCAGTATATTAAACAAAATAAATTTTGGTGTTTTCTTTTGTGTGTACTTGAATTTGTAGTATTTCATTAGACTATGATCGCACGAACTGGTGATTAGACTAGATCAGAAACAAAACCTTTAAGAGTATCATTTCATTACAAGCTAAATTAGTCTTGGGTTAAGCTAGTTTAATCAGATTTAGTTAATTATTTGTTCTTATGTATTCCTCTCTCATAGCTTCTGAGTATATAAGCTTTGTTGCAACCGTTCAAATTAGTAACACAGTCTCAAAACTACTTTTTTACAGGTCATATGCATTATGTTATTTATTAATGATCATAAAAAAAAAAACAAATATATTATCCAGAAAGGAATATTTAATGTGAGAACATTAGAGGCAATGTTTTACATATAAATCTGTAGATTTCATTGTTTGACATTCTTTTACTAATTTCACTCATTGAACCTCTTGACATTCTGTGGCACTGCTTTCAAGGTACTGTTGATTATAATGGCTCTAATAACTATTGATTGGAACTTCTTGGGTAGGATTTTAACACAGAACGTAAATGAACTCAAACAAATACCCCAGGTTATTTTGAATGATGCTCTACTAATTCTGCCTTTTCCTACCCATACTTGTGGAATTGAGTTTGTATCACAGGTTCTCATTTTAAATTGATGGATGTAACGACTTCTATTTGAGCTTTTATAAAATCTCTTTGTGTCTATAAGACATGCCACTTAAAAAAGTAGCAGCCTTTTTATCCTTGGCAAAACTCTTGAAATACATTCTGTTCTTTAGGGCACAATATCCTAATCTTTTCTGCCTTGAGGCACCCTTGCCAAGCCTTTCAGAAATCCGTTCCCCACCCTATTAGAAAATCTAATATGATAGTTGTTTTTTGATTCAACATCAATATAACAAAACTTTGTCCCTGTATAATAACATCTGTGTCAGAAAACTATGTCCTTGGAATTGATAATAAAGAATTTTCTTTATTTTCACTAATGTTGATATAATAAACATAAAATAGATGACAATGCAAAAATGTAATAGACAACAATACAAAATATAAGATGACAATAATATTTATTGTTAAAATAGTATCAAATTATATTTTTGACTTTAAATGATCAATCATGATACCACATATGTATATATATTTCGCAGCACCCCTCAGTTGATCTTGCGGCACACCAGTTGGGAACCTGTGCTTTAGGGTATCTCTACGTAAAACTTATTATTTATCATTATTAGGCTTTATCTTTCTCTTTCATTTAATCAAATTCCAATAGAAATTCAGCAAATCATAAAACTATCTTTGAAAGATTTGACAGCACTAAATCTGCCATACCTCAAAGATCGTTTAGTAAATTTCATCTTAACCAAGACCTTGTTGAAGAAAAAATTTCCTTACAGTTGCCTATTAAGAGGTAATTTTTCCCCCGCTTAGAGTCTCCTTACTACCTGTAGGTACCAGGAATATACTATGCACTTAAATGAAAAACAAAACAAACTTGAAACATGCATTTGTATACTGATTAATTTATCACTATTTCTTACAGAATGTCTAATCGTCTCTCGCAGAACCTTAGGATTCTGGGGAGCCTTGGTTGGGAAATACTTCTCTAATGTATTTTGATTAGCTGATATTAGAGTCAACTCTCTTGGTTGTTGTTTTTAGATTTAAACATCTAAAGTGGGATTTTTTGATAACTATTTGCATGGTAAATCAAAGCTTTTTCAATTCACAGTATTATATATATGACTCCCAACAGTATGTATATTTAGTATACAGAATGTTCCCTTGAGATACTTCCCTCTCAGCTTTATTGTTGCTGTTATCTTTAGCATGATGGTATTTGGGTATGTTTATTGCAAATATTCAATTTGTGAATTTCCTGTTTGGTGAATAGTTGTCCTGATATATATCTATTTTGGGTTAGATCAGCAAAGTTTAAGGGATTTCATTTAAATAGTGATCAAGTACTGTAGTACATAATCTAGTTTGGTTTCATTTAAGTGTTTTCACTGATTAACAGAGGTGTATGTGTGTTTGTTTATTTTTTTATGCATAAATTATTCAAAGAAAAGTATATAGTAATTATGAAAGCTGACTTTGAGTTTTGTATTATTGATGAAACAGTATTCTAGGTATAAATAAAAATTATAAAATACAAAGCGAAAAGGAATTCCAAAAAGTAAAATGTAAGACAGACTACTTGTGATTGTTGATTACTTGGATTAAAGTGCAACTTTTATCTGTTTTGCCAAAGGTCAAAAGTTTGCTTCTTGTGCCAAAATCCAATAGCTATCATGGTATAAGAAAAGCATAGCTTTTAATTGTTTATACCTAAATGAACACAGTACAGTTTCTGTACCATTTAAATACCAGTTATTAGTCCAGTAATCTAACCACTCATCCACCACCCATTTTTACTTGGTTAATGTACTTTCAACTGTGTGTCACACATTCTGTGCTTCTGGAAATTCTATCACACCTCTCATGATATTTTGTCTTGCATCACCTTACTATGCTGTTTTGCAGTTGGGAAATTAGAGTTAATTAGCTAGTAGATAAAGTTTAGACAGTGCTGAAAGATGCTAATCGGTGGTATCAAGGTACAAGTTAGACATAAGATAAGATAGATGCATCTTTCTAAATTAAATTCTACATTAAAACAGGAAATTTGATTGCATTGCATATGAAGATTTTGCTATAGACATGGTTGTATGAAGGGTTGTCATTAATGTGGTAGTTACTGTTCCAAATTTTAAGGTTATGGTCATTGAAAATTAGAAAACCTGTTTTTTAATATTTAGAAAATATAAATTTTATCAGATTTAGTGAAAAAGAATGATGCATCTGCAAAGTTATTTTCGAGACCTATCAAAGAGCACTTATAATTCATTCAGCCTCAGGAAAAATGCAGCTATCCATCCATTAAAAACAAATCCTAATAAGGAAAAATTAATCCTTTTGAACTTGAAAATGAATAATATTTTTAGTTCAGTTCACATTTTTTGTTGTATTTCTCACTAAAAATCCTATTAAAAAGTATGCTGGATAAATCACTGCAATTCCATTATACCCTAGTCTCTATATATTATGCAAAGAAAACTAAATATTGATTAGTTGAAGACTGTTTATTCATTTGCCTTGCAACATCTTTTTGGTATTCTGCAGAAAAAAATACAAAAACAAAAACATAATAAACTTGTCCATATTCCATAAGTTTCATGATAAGAAATGTATAGTAAGGTATACCTAACAATAATAAAAATTTTAGCCATCATTGTGATGTGCAATCTAAATGTTTACAAATATAAGTAAATGTCTTTTTTGTCATTCTCTGAACAAGAAAAGGCAGTGATTTGGCCAGTTGCCCCTCTAAATGGAGTTTTCATCAGACATGAAGAGAGCTCCTACAATAAGCTATTTATAGTCATAATATATTATAACCTTGCTATATTGGTTAGTCTGATTTGTTTAACCCTTTAGTATTCAGATTACTCCTGTGAAATGTAATGTTTATATATTCACATTGCTGTGAGATTTCTGTGATGTGACTCTTTACTTTAAGAATGATATTGCAGGGTATATGGAAGAGGCTGGACTTGGCTAGTTTTAACAATAAAGGGGGTAGAATATTTAAGCTGGATGTGGCTGGTTTGAATACTAAAGGGTTAATAGTCTTTTTGTTGATTGTGTGATTAATTAATTTATAATGCATTAAACAGTGTACATTCCATAATTTGTTTAGTGCATCATTAATCTATAAGTTTAAATTGTAATTTAGCAGGCTTGGAAGATATTTACAGAATGCAGTTGCTAAGAATATAGCATAAGCGAATTCATAGCTCTAGATTTTGGTGATGTGTCAGTGCTAATATATAGTCATGTAAAAATAGTTTGCAAGTTTCTCTACAACCTCCTTTTATTTGTTATTTTTCTTTAGTCACTATAAGTGGAGCACGTATATACACCTTCCTGTCCATAGTTATGGAGCTGAGTGTATTCAGTTGTTGCTGTTGCAGAAGTTTAGAGATACTATAGTGTTTGTGTGGCTGTGGTATAATAATAGTTCAAATGAATAGCTTCTTTCTTAAGAAGGCAACTACTTCGAATATTTTCTTATTCTTTTGTCTATTTAAATTGGAACAATGTAAACTTAATTTATAAATTTACCTATTTAAATTGGAGCAATTTAATGAGAAGGTAGATTTCTAAATTAAATTTACATTCTAATTCATGCTCATAAATTTTGCTTTAAATTTTTTAAATAATATTTTGAAAAAGTTGGTAGTGAGTTATGTGAGCTTGAAATAGCTACTCTTTGCATCTATTACTAGTCGTAACTAAACTAAACCATTTATAGTATAAAGAGTTTAGCTGATATCTGATAATTAGTTTGCAGTCCAAATTAATATTAATTTCAGTGTATTTTTCATGACAGTATCTAAAGATTGATTCATCATTATTATCTGCCTATGACTCAGAGATAGTTCATTAAACAAAGCATTTAACTGACATTTTCTTTCAACGGCTGTCCTATTTTTACTGAGGGCATGTTATTGTAAAATGTAAGGCTTGTGTTTATTCTAAAGAGTTTAGGTAGTGTGTTGGTTCTAAACTGAGTTGGTTGGACAACTAAATAGATCTTTTAGTAGCTCAGTATCATTCTAGTACTTGTGCGTGCGTGCGCACGCGCGCGCGCGCACACACACACACACACACACACACACACACACACACACACACACACACACACACACACACACACACACACACACTCAGACACAGAGAGAGAGAGAGAGAGAGGGAGAGGTGCTAAAATATATTTTCGCACCTAAGTTGGCCAGTGGCAGGCATATTGTTTTGGAACACTTATTGGATGTCTGATGCAACACCACCAGATCACCATGATCTCTGTAGTCTGCACTTCAATTCTTGTGACCATCTTATTGCACATGGTATTGTTCTACACTGTGGATCTCCTCTCAATTCTCTGTACCTTGAACAACAATTTTCTGTCTTAACACAGCCCACATGACTCAAGTTAATAATCTTGTTGCTTTCCTTTAGTATTGCTGCTTTCCACTTAATGTGTCAACGTACCAATAAACGCCTTCCTGTGCTGGATGCCTTTTTTTTCATTATATCAAAACTAGTGAGGATACGACGCAACTTGCAAGACTAAGACCTCTTTCAACTAAATGGGGTTACAATAGAGAGGCAGGCAGGTTAATGTAAGGAGATGAGGGGTTAAAATATGAGAGAAAGGGCCAGAAGAGAACAGGTTTCATGTTGTAGAGGAATTACATAGCTACATACATAGGAGAGAGGGTGAGAATAACCAGGGTGGATCCTCAAGGTGTGAAGTGAGTACAAGTAAATGAGGGTAGGTGGGAATTGCAAGAATGTATAGGAGTGTGAGAGATGGTTAGAGATGAAGGGAACGGGTGTCGAGGTAATGTAATGAATGAAGAACAAGTGTTTGAGAGATGACAAGTATATGTCGAAGGGAAGAGTAGGTGACAATTGCAGAGATTGGGTAGGGTTGAAGAGTGGGAGTAATCAATGATACAGTGATATATATGAGTTAAGGAGAGATAGGGAGAGTTGGAGATAACTGACTGTATAAAAAAGGTGGGATGAAGAGCAGCAGAATAGTAATAATGATACAGCAGAGAGAGAGAGAGAGAGAGAGAGAGAGAGAGAGAGAGAGAGATGTGTGGGTGGGTTGCAGTGGTGTGAGGAGGAGAGGCAGGTATAATGTATGAGGAGAGTAAGAGATGTATGATGATGGGGGAACAGGGAAATAATTTGGTGGTACAGAAAGGTGATCAATGTAAAATTTGGGTGAGAAGAACAGTATTGAGAATGAAGAATGGCTAACAAGTGAAATGGTTCCAGATAGTGAGAAAGATAAGTGGTATTGGGGAAAAGCTGGGGAAGTATTCAGGTCTGCTTACATTTAATTACGGCAGCAGAATACTGCATTTAGAGAGGTGAAGGATGGTGGGAATGGCTAAAGGAAGAAATTGGGTGAAGGGTTCAGTTCTGCGTGTGCGCACGCACGCACGCACGCACGCACGCACGCACGCACGCACGCCCGCTCGCTCGCTCACAGCCCATTCTGAATCTCAATTTCACTGAGATGAGCAGGTTTTCTTAAGAACTGCATACTGCCAGTTGTCTTGGTTTCACATCATCTCCTCTGTGAAGTTCAAGGTCCTGAGATCAGCCTTCACCACATTGTCCTGTCTTCCTCTTCTGCAAGTCCCATCTACATTGATTGGCATGTCTTTATACAACTGTCCTCATCCATATGCATCATATATTCATATCAATGCAATTTTCTTTTTTGCACACTACATCTGATTCATCTAATATCCAGTTTTTATCTCAAAATATTTGTACTTTGTTGTTCATTCACACTTACAATGCACATTCAGTGGAGCATGCTTGCTTCATTTCTTTCCAGTCATTTAAAGTCCTCTGCATTCAAGGCTCATGGTTCACTACTATGCACCATTGCAGTTCCAACACAAACGTCATGCAATCTGCCCGTCACTTTAAGGGAAAAGTCATTTGGGATCTTTTTTAAAACGGGGGCCACATTTTTCATTAATGTTTTACGTAGTGTTTTTGGTACCGAAAGACTTTCAAACTTCGTAAACTTATCTATTTTGTGTTATAGAACAGAAAAATATTTTTGTATTCGAATTTATTTCATGTAAAAAATAGTCTTATTTCGATAATTTCAACCAATCACTGACAAGTATTCAGTTGTTTACATTTACTCCTTTGGCTCATTAAGCGATGTAAAGCGTATTTAATCTCCATACCTTCGTTTTATTTGCTTTTTTCATTTTAAATTTGCTTTAACCCTAACCCTAACCCTAACCATAGGGTTAGGGTTAGAGTTAGGGTTAGGGTTAATTTTTTCAGAATCGTTTGTTTATGTAGTCGGCACTTAATGTATATCGGCTGAATGGACGTCAGTGATTGGTTGAAATTACAGAAATACGACAACTTTAACATGGAATAATTTATGGATTTCTTTTTTTTTAAGAAGACTAAGAGAAAAAGATGTTTTATATGACACATTCTACCAGTGTTCCAATTTTCAAAGTGTTTCGTTAATGAAAAATGTGGCCCCTGTTTTAAAAAAGATCCGTCATTTGTTCTCTGCAGCAGTGATAGCTCTCTGAACATTTCCAACTCATTCCTATCCTAGCTTATATACTTTCAGAGCAACCACCTCCCTACTAATTATATCTGCTTGGTAACAAAAGCAGTCAACTACTTCTTGTGAGCCATCCAGGCATTTTAGATAATCTATTTCCAGTGTGCTCATAGTATGTACTGTTCCACTGCATCTATCTCATATGAAGCTTGGTTTCTCAGTTAGTCTGCCTATGATTCCACAATATTTCCAAAACTCTTCAGATATATTTCTTCACAATAATATCTGAGAATTAAACATCCTTATCATGATCTAGTTACTGTAAATTTTCCCTGCATTTCCAAGTAGTTTGATTCATCCTTTTAATTATTATTTTTTTTATTCTATATATTTTCCTATTTTTCTGTCATATATTTTACTTAATATCCATCAGCATGACTTATCAGTTTCTTTTTTTAAAAAAAGATAGAGGAAAAGAAAAATGGCTGTCTGTGATATTGTGAGGTTACATTGAAGGTGAGGAAACTCATATGGTAAAGTGTCTAAAAATATAGTAAGAAACTCCACAGAAAACTGCGACTAGCTTATCAGTACTGGGCTGTTTGGCTTACTGAGTTTTTTGTTATTGGGATGGGCTATGATGAATAATATTAAGAGGCTGCAAATTTTTTAAAATTTGCAAAGGGGAAATCACATTGGCTGTAGGGTTAATGTCATACAACTCACAAGATAGCTATTAGTTAAAAAATTACTATATGTTTCTAGGCAGTATATATACTCGGCTTCAGTCAGCCCCACTAGCTGAAAATCCTGTCCTATCTCATAGTTAGTATGGTGGTCAGCATTGTTCCCTTTAATCCGTGAGTGTGTGTGTGTGTTCACATACTCAGCTTTGACAATCAGCACACAACAGAAATTGTATGCATAAAAAGTCAGTGGCTTAAAATAATACAGCAATTGATAATTATACATATTAATCATTCTGTATGAACATATTTTTTCAGAGGAAGAATTTTGCATAGCCTAAGATTTTTGCACATTCTCACTACTGTACATTTGAGTAAATGCCGGAGGTCAGCTATCTGTAAAAGCTATTGATCCAACAAAACCATCCCATCTATGATAGTTTAAATATTTTTTTTACTATAAGAGCATAAATAATTTTGTGAATAGCTCTTTAAAAATAACTGATTATAACTTTCATCTTGTTCAAATGATTTTCATTGATTTAGAATTAATTAACATTTTTTAAGTTGTGTGAAAAGGAGAAATGTGCATATTACTTCCTTTTCTTTTTTCAGTTTGATGATTTCATTGGTATAATTGTTGCTATTACATAAAACTGTTCTTAAGTGTTAAACCCACTTGCTAGTTTAATCCATTCACATGGAGACGTACCTTCACTGAATTAAGAGCTATAAAATTACAAATGATGGTGGTGACATTGATACTCTGTTTTGCCACTAATTCTCTGAAGACTGATTTATTAAATCTTTCATTACTAATCTTTATTTGTTTTGTTTTTAATAGCTCCCTACGCAATTATATATGTTGTGACTTTCAATATTTTGCAGGCCCAGAACAAGCAAACTGGAGAATTTGCAGCATTGAAGAAAGTTGAGATAAAGACTGAAGAGGATCTTGAGGATTTTACTATTGAAATAGACATCCTCTATGAGTGCCGGCATGAAAATGTTGTTGCTCTTCATGAAGCTTATTTTTATGATGATTTTCTTTGGGTTAGTATGCTTGTTCTCTTTATGACCATTCCAGTTTTCAAAGCTTGATAAGGAGGGTAGTTTAAAATGATTTATTTGTTACTTAAATGTTCACTTTTGTTTATTTTTTTAAAGGCTAAATTGTAAGTGTTGTTTAGAGGGTCAACCACATTTGTTTCAGTGTTATTTGCCCAGAATATTATCTGGTGTAATCTTTAACCATACTCAAGCTTTATTTCACAGAATTCAGTACTTTTAAGGCTGGCTGTGAGTCGGTTTGAAATTATAAAACTTTATTCTAAATCACTAGACTGTTCAATTGCATCATTCATAACAAAAGTTAATGACATACACATAAAAACTGTTTTCATCATCATCATCATTTAACGTCCGTTTTCCATGCTGGCATGGGTTGGACAGTTTGATAGGAGCTGGCTAGCTGAAGAGCTGCCCAGGCTTCATGTCTGTTTTGTCTTGGTTTCTATGGCAGGATGCCTTTCCTGACACTAACCACTTTACATAGTGTACTGGGTGCTTTTACAGAGCATCAGCATGGTTGCTTTTATGTGACACTGGCATAGGTGTATTTTACATGGCAGCAGCACCCATGAGCCCACAAGATTAGGATTGCTCAGTTGAAGCGAGATACAGGGGACATGCTTGCATGCAAGGGCAACAACAATTTTACTTAGCTTGATGTTTCCTCTCAAGCTCAGCAAACCACCATATCATCCCTTCTGTGAGGCCCAATGTCTGAAGATCCTTTCTCAACACTTCATCCCAAGTCTTCCTGGGTCTACTCCTTCTAAATGAATTGTATTTTGCTTTAGTTGGTGATGGCAAGCAAACTAATCTAGTGACAATTGCTAGCAACTCTCAAAAGGGAGATGATTTGAAGAAAGTAGGAATTAATTTTGCAGAGAATGGAATTTTTATGCTTAGTTTTGTTTTCCTTCTCTAAGTAAAAAGGTAAAGAGCCCTTCTGATCATGAATGACCATGAGATTGTACCTAAAAAGTTCCCCTCCGAGGCACAAGTCTGGGCCAGGTTGTTTATGGAAGACCAGCAGTTGCCCATCTCCACACCACTGATGTTACCCAAAGGAAAGGCAAAAGCTGATACAGCTTGGCACCAATGATGTTGCAACTCATTTCTACAGTTGAGTGAACTGGAGCAATGTGGAATGGAGTGTCTTGCTCATGAATTGAACTCACTACCTCATGATTGTGACCTTGACATTCTAACCATGGAGTCATGTGCCTTCTCTAAGTAACTTAGGTTAATTTCAATTCATTAATGATGATTTACATACATTAATGATATTCATCACCACCTTTAAGTATCTTTCTTTTATCTTTTACCTGTTTCAGTCTTTGGACTGCGACCATGCTGGGAGATTGCTTTGAAGGGTTTAGTTGAATAAGTCGACCCCTTTACTTATTTTTAAGCCTGGTACTTAATCTGTTGGTTTCTTTTGCCAAACTACTAAGTTATGAGGATATAAAAAAACCCATACTGGTTGTGAAGCAATGGTAGGGGACAAACACATGCACATGCATAGATAAATATATATATATATATATGTATAGCATCATGTGACTGACCAGGTTATCAGATGTTGTTACATATCACTGGTCACAATGCGCTTTTTGCATTGCTTTAGTCTTCAAAGGGTGCCACCCCGTTGGCTAAGCAAGTAGGCCAACAATATCTACTGAAGCAATGTGCTCAAGAACACAAGGCACCACCCAGTCATGGAATCAAACCCACAATCTAGCAATTGTGAGTGCAACAGCCTAACTACTGGGTCACTTACCTTCACACACACACAATATGTTATAAGAGGTTATTGAAGTTGACTGATTCATTTAATAGCTGTTCTCTATGTTGTGACATTTTGTTGTCAAAAGTTTGTTTTTCTAATCAAACATATTGTGCTACACACTGTTTCCTCTCATTTGTGTAGTTAAATAGCATGATAGATTTAGCTGAAGTAACATCAAAACATTAAAATACTGAATTAAGAATGATGACTCAACATATCTTCTTTTTCGTCATCATTGCCTATGCTGGCTTGGTTGGATGGATTGCATAAAGTCTCTCCACCTGCTCTGATTTTTCTTTCTCTGGCACATACAAAAAAAGAGAAAAATTTCCAGTTCTACTGTTGTGTCACTGACTCTAAAAAATCCTCTCTACTGTGCATTGTTTATATTCATTCTTTTGTTATATGCTTTTCTTTTTTACTGTTGGATACCTTTCCTAACTCAAGTTACTTTACAGCATGAGCTGGGTGAATTTTATTGTACCACTGGTACTATTAGTAGTGATATGATAGTTGAGTAGCCATATTTCTATGTGGCTTAGAGGTTAGGGTGTTGCACTCACAATTGTCAGATCATGGGTTTGATTTCTGGATAGGGCAGTGCTGTGTTCTTGAGCAAAACACTTCATTTCATGTTGTTCTACAGTCATTTTGACATCTGACCTATAGCTCACTGTGCACCTGTACGGGCAATGTCAGTTTGATGGAGGGGAATGAACTAATGTACAGCAAAAACAATTGATCACTCCTTCATTGGACACAAAACTCAGCTTGCGAAGACCTGTTGGGGCAAGCGAAAGAGAAATCATGATGGCACTTGTGCCCAGTGTCGCCTTTCTGGCACTTGTGCCCGTGGCATGTGTAAGGACTTTTGAGCGAGATCGTTGCCAGTGCCCCTGGACTGGCTCTTGTGCTGGTGGCACGTAAAATACACCATTTTGAGCGTGGCCGTTACCAGTACCGCCTGACTGGCCTTCGTGCCGGTGGCACGTAAAAGCACCCACTCTCTGACTGGTTGGTGTTAGGAAGGGGGCATCCAGCTGTAGAAACTCTGCCAGATCAGATTGGAGCCTGGTGTAGCCATCTGGTTCACCAGTCCTCAGTCAAATCGTCCAACCCATGCTAGCATGGAAAGCAGACGTTAAATGACGATGCTGAAAAAATCATATGTGCAGGTTGTTCAACAAGAAATTGCAGAACTCTCTTATTTGAATTCAAGAGACCACCATTGTAGTTACACTTCTAAATTATGATAAAGTTACAGTGGATAATGAAGAATAGTGGTGATTTGTTGATGGTAATGGAGACAGAAGTAAGCTTAAAAAAAGAAAATACAAAATGTTGTAATTAAGGCTGCTTTAAATTAGAAATTAAATTGAAAAACAAAGAAGTTAAATGAAACCAAAAAGTTGGGTTAATACCTGTCAGTTACTTTAAAAGAAAATGCAGATATTTATTAATAATACAAAACGATAATGAACTGTATTTAGTTGTTTACACATGTAAAATCCCTCTTGAATTTGTAAGTATCACATTGAATGGGGAAAAGGAAATAGAATAAGTAAGCATAATGAATATGTGGTAAATGCTACCTGAATTTTATAATATAAAATGCTATAGGAACACAGACATGATTATAATTACTGTTGTCTGTTTTATACTAACTAGCTATAAAGATAATTACCATCTCATTTCACTCGTGGATACAATGAAAATAGTTTGTTACCATGAAACTTTGAATTTTGTCTTCCATCTTCTTCTTAAACTGTTTCTACTATGGCTTTTGCTCCTCTGTATTTGCTCAGTCTACTCTACTTAAACTTCTTCGGTTGCCTGACCTGTTTTTTGCCTAAGTACTTTCCACCTGAAATTTCTAGCTGATTCAAATGTTCTTTCAAGGTAACCTACAACAATTAAAATTAAGTATTTCACTGTGCTAATCTCATTTGACCATCCTCTCAGCCCTACCCTGGCGGGCCTAGATGATCTCATTGGATTTTGAAACAAAATTCATATATGCATCATTAGGTAAAGTTCTTTTTAAAAATCTTTTTTTTTTGCAAATATGCATAGGTATTATTGAAACAGGTATTTTGACATACAAATACTTTTTCTGTTACTAATCACACAATTATTTTAAGCTAAACCAGCTGAGGATATCAGAATAATATACACCTTATCCTGTAATATAACATGTTGTTACAAGGTTTTGACTGATGTCTCAAGCAATACTCTACCTTAAACTCTCTTAGCATACAATTATATTTATATATATTTCAATTTACCTAGAAAATATGTTCTGTGGTGTTCAGAGATTTCATGAAAATGTTTGTCATTGAAAAGATAACTGGAGTTGAAAAGTTGTCTTGTTTTGTTCATTTATTTTTCACGTCTAGCAAGGATTAGAATGAATAAATATTCTTGCAACATTGTTGAGAAATGAACTTCCAATCATACAGCCATGTCTACACTATGTTATGTGTTGTCACTGTGAAATGACATCAGAGATTGTAGAAACTAGCATTTATTAAGAATGGGAAGATGCTGAATACATGCTTTTCAGAATAGTGAGAATGTTGTGTTGTAAGAATATTTCAAATATGTAGTTTTTAATTGATGCTGGTAATAAGACTAAGTTTTCCTTTTTCAAGGATGTTTTTGAGGTCTTTCTTCATAGAGGCTGTTCATGAGAGTTGGGTTGCATATTACTGAGGCCTGTGAGCAGAAATTAAAGAGAAAGGGGGCATAAACTTTGTCCCTTCAAACTCCATAAACTCTATGGAGTTTGAAGGAACAGAACTTGCTTGTGTAGAGAAGGGAAAATGGGAAAATATAACCAAACTCTTAGGTACACCTTTGATTGTATGTAGGTCAAAGAGTACTTTGTTGAGATAAGCTGCCCAGCAAATTCCTGATCCATGTGGTGAAAAATGGAAGAAGCTCATTGAAATGCCTTGTGATAAATGTAGTATTAAGTGCTGAAGGGCAAGAGTCTATTAGCGGGTGATTAAAAAAAAAAAGAAAAAATGTAGAACATCCTCACCAGCTTTCTAGTTGATGTACCTCTGCGGAATCCATAGCAGTTGTTACTGAGCTGAAAAAGTGACACAAAGCAATAGAAGGTGATTTCTTATTGTTTCCAAAGATTACCACACATCTTGTCTGTGTTAACTTGATGGTTGCTCAACCTGCTAGAAATGGCAGCTAACTCTCAGATCATACTCTGTTGCCTTAAAAAATAAGAAACGGAAGAACATGTTGGATAATGTAGTCTCAGATACACTGTTTGAAAATAAATATAAAAATACAGAATAGTCATGACTAGAACATAAGTTTGCTTGATCAGAGGTGGATTGGGGCTAAATAGCAAAAATGTTTCTGCTTGAAAGCTAAAAGATATAGAATGAATTGGCCTGGACATATTTAGGACTAATAATTACTGATGGTTAGAAGTAAAAAGAATTAGTTAAATAGATGATTTCAGATCCTTGTCAGCTTGCAAATACAGATGTAATACAAGCAACATAAAAAAAAAAAAAAAATGTTTTTGAACTGTGTAATTGTTATTATTTTTTTAAAGTTTGCTTTTATGCTAGTACCTTTGTTTTTCTGAAGTCTTATTATAATTGTTGATAACCATTAATGTACTTGTATGAAGTCACACCCAACCATTCAGACATCTGAAATGTTACATGTCACAGTTATTAAATGGGAGAGATTTATAACTATCTGCATTAGGATAGTACAACTTGGTGTTTTAACTATAGACTTCTGAAAAATGTTGAACATATAAAATTACTATTGTATAACTCAATGATTTCATTTGCATTTCTGAACCTGAAATTGTCAACCTACTGACATTGAGAACAAACCCTAACTCAGTTACTAG
>NC_068982.1:167300099-167302667 GCF_001194135.2 Octopus bimaculoides
TATTGTGTACCTTTTAGCAGTCGGTATCTAAAGATATATAGAGTTGCTTCAATCCTTGAATTTCAACTTTCCTGCTTTTTTGAATTGAGTAACTATTTTAGGATTTTCTTTTTATCTTGTAATTTTCTGATGTTCTTGTTTTTTGTTTATCAATACTAGTACTTGTCATTATTCTTTATCAACCTCACCTTTTATGTTTATTTTCTACTCCTTTCAAAGTATTCTCTCACTTCAAAATAATAAAAAAAAAAATCTGGGTAAATAGTAAAGCTTTCAGCAACTTTATCATGTTGAGTCTTTTCATCTAAATGGCTGGCGCTTTTTTTTTTTTTTCATTTTTGTCCTTTATGTATTTTCTATCTATAGGCACGACTTTTGACTAATGAATAAAGTAAAGAAAGGAATGTAATGTGCTATGGTTGATGTTAAGGTACTGGACTATTCACTGACTACATGGTTATATATTCAGATTTTACTGCAATCATTGTGCTGTAGTTTTTAGGAAAGGCACATAAATTTGCTTTTCTAAGTTTATCTTGCCAACAGATTCCTCACTTGCTTTATTGTAAAATGGTTAATGGTATGATGGGTAGCCATCTGTAAAAATGATTGTTCCAACAAAAGCTACCTTATTCACCCTTTTAAGAATTGTCAGTGAAATCCTTGTATATAACTGGAGGAATGTTGTGCTTTCATTTTCTTAGATTTTGGTAACTGAGATCTGGTTATTGAGATCTAGAGTTAATTAAAATTAATCTATGGTCTTTGTGGTTGATTTTTTTT
Organism: Octopus bimaculoides; assembly: GCF_001194135.2. Lineage (NCBI taxonomy): Eukaryota > Metazoa > Mollusca > Cephalopoda > Octopoda > Octopodidae > Octopus > Octopus bimaculoides. The sequence goes on from NC_068982.1 coordinate 167,300,883, forward strand.
TTGTAAGTTATTTCCATTTTCTTTTGATTTTCAAATGATTTCTCAAAATGTTGATTATATTCAATGTTATTTCTCAATTTTGGCATGTAGATTGTTTTGTATTTCTTGTAGCTTTATCCTAGCTTGACATTTAGTATCCTTCTAGCTAGTATCTTATTTTTTTTTATTGTCAGAAAAGGCAAAATGATTGATTGGATAAAGTATGGGATTACTTCTTCATTGCTGGTTCATACCTGCTGCTAGTCTTTCATTACGTCTCTGACAAGGCCATCTAATTCTATATGCTTTGGTTTAGTCATTTGGAGAGTAGGTACTACTTACATGTTTCTAACAAAGTTACTTGTCATAACTAGTGCCCTATCCAGAGGTAGGTTTACTCTTCCCCCATTTAATTTCAGAAACTGGTGTTCAGCTAAGGTTTTCTGGAGTGTCATAATTCATGAGGTACATTTTGTTTTTTCAAACAGACACATTACTTCATCTGTTATATTCACTGTACAGTGCCAAATAGTACAGCCATGAGTTAGATAACTTCTGTTTATAGGTTCAAATAGGCTGCTACAAAAGTTAAATAAGTAAAAGATTTAAGCACACTAATGCATGCACACAAAATTATAAGAGCTTCATTATAGTAAAATTTGAATTCCACATTGTGTAATTATATTTGTTTTGGCTCTCAAAGATTAAATTTATGGTAGGTTGAGACAGGTGTCACTTCTCAAAATGTTTTCTTCACATAAAAATGCATAGGTCGTAACAAATGACTTCATGAAACCACAAAGTCTGATTGTGCAGGAGTGAATGGAATTAACAGATGTTTTGTCAGGAATGTAACTCTAGTAAGTTAAAATACTTAACTTGCAGACTGCATATTGTGAAAGGGTGACAACTATAATAATGTATTTTACATAAGGATAGACTCTAGTTCCTTTTTAGTTCTGATATCATTCTATTGCTTAGTCATATTCATTTATACAACTTTCATGAACCCTAACCATTTTTTATACATAGAAATTGTAATATGCTCTTGAATGTGTTAACTATTTCTTTACAAAGTTAATCTTAAAATGACTGACAGGTTTCCTCTGTACTCAATGTTTTAATCCATTTCTTAACTCTGAAATCAATTTCTCTGTATAATACTGTCTTCTGAATTTGATTTGACTTGCTCTCTCTTTCTCTGAGGTTGTCTCTATGTGTGTGTGTGTGTGTCTTTAAAGTTCAAGATTTATTATTTACTTCATAGATTAGTTAAGATGTGTACTGATTCTAAAATGTATAATGGATTTTTCCATAGATATTTCTCTCACTCTTCTTGATATATATATCCATTTTACACTTTTCAGCCAATTGGGCATTTTATCTTTCTCTTTCATCTTTTACTTGTTTCAGTCATTAGACTATGGCCATGCTGGAGCGCCACCTTGAAGGATTTTAGTCGAATGAATCGACTCCAGTCTCTTTTTTGCTTTAAAGCCTGATACATATTCTATCAGTCTCTTTTGTTGGACCACTAGGTTGCAGGGATGTAAACACACCAACACTGGTTGTGAAGCAGTGATGGGGGACAAACACACACAGCTATATATATATATATATATGGTGGGCTTCTTTCAGTTTCCATCTTCCAACTCCACTCACAAAGTTTTGGTTGGCTTGAGGCTATAGTAGAAGACACTTGCCCAATGTGCCATGCAGTAGGATTGAACCTGGAACCATGTGCTTGGAAATCAAAATTCTTACCACACAGCCATGCATGTGCCCCCTCTCTCTCTCTTTCTCTTT
>NC_068982.1:167302677-167321116 GCF_001194135.2 Octopus bimaculoides
ACACACACACACACACACACACACACACACACACACACACACACACACACAGAGTTTTAGTTGCCTTGCTTGCTATACAGGATTTGGTGGAAGGCATTGAGTTCTTGTTAGAAAAGTCACAAAGCTTTGTATTAAATACTTGTTTTTCCTCACTCTCACCACTTCAAATAACTTCTACTTCTCCATAAGCAAAAAACAAAAAGTGAAATCTTTTCACATGTTTTAATACATTTCTCATTGTTTAACCAAACCCATTCCCTGTTTTTTTTCTTCAATTCACTTCTTTACTGTTTTGAAGGAAGTTTCTGGAATAATTAATTGAAGTATGTTCATTAATATTTTTGTTTGTTAGTTTCCTTTGTCTCTGCTTCAGGTGCCAGATAATTTTTATTTTATGATATTGATCAAGGATAATAATAATAAAGACGTTGTGTTGTGAACGTAAAATTATTCAGAAGTGTTTGCTAGATTAGCAAATTTTCATTTTTTCCAATTTGTGGTTTAGTTAATCTTTTATTCTTATATCAGATTCTGCCAGGGTGTATTTGCCTCTACTGTCATTAGAACTCAAAAGTAGTTCTGATTTGAAGCTAATAAACAGTCAGTGACAATATGAAGCTATTGCATAAAATGTTTTGGTGAATGCTAGATTTATTCTTGGTATATAACTTGTATAATGATTCTGCATCTTAGAGATTCACATGGTGGAAAATGTTGTGATATAAATCTTTATTATTTTTCCAAAACTGGAAATATATTGTAGAAACGAGTTTTCATTTTGGAAGTTGCAGAGGATTAATGGAAGCAGTTAATCTTCTAGTTTTAGATTGTAGATCATTCCACTCTCTATAGCCTAAATAGGGAAACTATCACAACATAAAGGACAGTTAGATATAAGGGAACTTTTATATCTAATGAAAAAAGAAGGCATAAAACAAGGCAGTATCTGAAATGATTAAATATATTAAAAGGTGATGATGTGAAAAGAAAAAGGCATATATCTTTAGAGTAAATTACTATCATTGGAGTGAATATTTATTTGATACCAGCTTGCCTTTATGAAGTAATATGAAATATATATTTTAAAGTGCTGTTATGTGTAGCTGTTAAGAAGTAAGTTATAAATAAACAATCAATTCTATGTTGATTGAAATAAAGGTTCATTTGGATGGCTTGGTACTGTATTAATTAATATGGAATGTAGTTAACAAAAAGTCTCCAAAGGCTGTAGTTGTGTGCTCTCCAGACATAGCAATTAGCCAATACAACATGAAGGCGACTGCAAGAAAACTAGTATTTAATTATTAGTAAATCTCATTTGAATTTATAATTAAGTTAGATCATTTATGTGATTTCATTTAAACTGAAACTGAGTGAAGCTTTAGTGTAGAGAAATGGAAAACAGTGACCCTTATGATTTCCAACACATGTGTACATGTGTGTACATACATACATATACAAACAAATTTACTTACAGAGATGAGTCCATTTTTTTTTTTTTTTTTTTTTTTGTAAAAATTTTTTTATCGTTTACCTGAAGTGTGATTCATGGCAGTTGGCTCCTATTTTGAGAAATCTCATTTTTGGTGATGAAGATACAGTGCTGCATTCACTGAAAAATGGCAGGTTGAAGTCTGTGATGAAAATACATAGAAGTTAGACACTGTTTCAAAATAAGATATAAATAATAAAGAGTGGAAGACCTATAGAATTTAGTCAAGATGATGGAGCTAATGGCTACTGAGAAATGTTTGAATAAGTCAATTTAATGTAAAATAAGAAATATACAAAATGAGTTATGTCTTGCAAGTGGCGTATAGGCTGTCTGATTAAGATATCCTGTCAATATTTTGATGTTTGCTTTTGATTCTATTAACATTTCCATAGCAATACTAATATATGCCTAATGAACTGTTATTTAAAAATTTTTATTTTGAGGATCAGGCAGTGAATATTAATTTAGAGCTTGTCACTTCTGCTATCTATTCAGTAACATTTTATGGTTTAAATTGGGAAAAAATTACCTTATCAAGTTTACAGCGCTTGCTTCACATAGCAGTCATTTCATCTACTTAAAAGTAATTTGTCTTCTAACCTAAGCTGTATAGTTTTCAGAAAACAAACATACACTCAACAAATGTGTGTGTGTGTGTGTGTGAGGTCATCATCATCTAATGACTGTTTTCCATGCCGGCATGGTTTAAACTGTTTACTGGAGCTGGTAAGTCAGAGAGCTGTACTAGGCTCCAGTCATCTGTTTTGGCTTGGTTTCTATGGTTGGATACCCTTCTTAACACCAACAGCTACAAAGAATGCACTGGGTATCTTTTATGTGTCACTGGCACTGGTACCTTTTACATGTCACCAGCATGGGTGCCCTCTATGTGTCACCAGCACAGATGCTGTTTACGTGTCAAGCACCATAAATTTACTAGAAGTCTCAGTAACTTGTCACCACCTCTGTGAGACTCAGCAACCAAAGATCATATTTCACCACCTTGTTCCATGTCTCCGTGGGTCTACCTCTTCCACAAGTTCTCTCCACAATTAAAGATTGGCACTTCTTTACACAGCTGTCCTTGTCTATACACAATACATGACCATACCAGCACATTCTTCTGTCTTGCAAACTACATCTGATGCTTATACACACATAAATACACATTGCTTGTGATTGCTACAAGTAATACGTAATCTAGTACAACTTGTTATGTAGTTGGTTTGTTGGCAACTAAACTGGCTCCTCCATCAAGTTTGCTTGGTGAAGAGAGCAGAAACAAGATCTGCCAAAAAGGAACTCAATTTAAGGACAATGGCTGTTTGGCATTAATATGTAGAGATAAAAAAGTACTTCAGTTAAGGGCCAAGATTGCAGTTAGACTTCTGGGAGTGATAGACCTCTATATCTAGTAGCACATCCATCTAGGAGATGGAAAATTCCAAAATGAAACTCCTACTGTCTTTGTAGGTAGCCTTAGTTGGTTAAAATTAGGAAAAGGAAATTCTGATATAAAACCTGCAATTGGTGCTCTAATTTTGATATTTTCTTTACTAGGTCTCCTAGGTCATGCTGGCTAATACATTGTGCTATAATCTTGTTTAAGTATCTGATAGTATAATCTTGATGATTTACAAGTCCATTCTAATGTTACAGTACAAGGTGTATTCTAGAGGTTTTGTGACTTTTTTTATTTAGGAGAGGCAGTGTATCCTAGATTAATTTTAGTATATAATTGCTATACGTCTAAGGAGTTAGAGTTTTGTACTTGAAAATTAATGAGTGTCTTTCCTGAAAAATGTCTCAAAACTTCTGGAATGCACTTTGTACTTTGATTATCATAGCCTTTATTTTGTAGCATTACAATGCTTTATGCCATTGAAAATCTCTATTAACCTTGCTATCCTTTAACATTGGGGAATTGGTAAAGTATGCGAACTTGAGTACATTAGGTGGCAAGAGATTTAACATTGTCTTGATTCATCTTGAATAATATGGCACTATGATGAAGTTGGAAAAATCTCTTGCATCTGAGTAGCCTTATTTGAAGGAGTGCATTGCTTTCCAAATTTTTGGGATAGGGCTAGAAATGGTGCTTCAAACATGACTTACTTTTCAAGGTTCGTTTATTACAGCTGACAGCTATTTATTTGAATAGGAGCAACAAGAGTAAATATATAAACGAACAGACAGTAAATCTATGTATGTTCTGTTGGAATTTGAGAACCTTACTGGATAATGAAAGTTTTGAGAGCCTTGAATGCCAAATTGCCCTCATTGTAGCTGAGCTTAACCAAAATAAGATTGAAATTATTGCCCTTTCAGATGTACAATTGTCAGAGAAAAGCCAGCTAATTGAACTGAGTTGTGGTTGTGGCTTTTGGGACTTAGAGACTAGCTATAAAAACAAGTGGGTGGGGTGGGGGCATTTGCTGTGCAATTAGAAAGAACCTAATTAATAAACTGCTATATAAAATATGTTGCTATCCATGTGGGTAACTGAATTATTAAACTGTTTGCTGCTGTATTGCTGGTATGATATGATCCTTTCCTCTCTTTACACACCGACTCTATTCAACAGCAGCATTTATCTATATTTTATGAGAATCTAGGAAACATCATTCTGTTTGAAGACTTTAATATAAGTTGTTTGGGATTACCATACATGGTGTAGCATAGATTTAGGTCTCAAGGTCTCATAGTAGCTAAATCACTGTCTTGTCAGAAATCTCAAGTTATTAGGATGCATCTTTGATCGACACTGGACCATCTTCATGACATTGTCATATGTAAGCATAATATTCATGATCTTTGTAGGGTTAGTCTTGCATAAGACAAGACTGCATAGTAGGTGGATCACTTTCTCGTGGAAAGTTAGTTACGCAGGCAGCTTAGAAAAATAAGTCGAAGAGAATGAATGGAAAGAAGGTCAGTGGTTATGAAATAAGAAGTTATGAAAGAAGTAACGGGGACAATATATTTAAACTTAACAAGGACGTGTGTGTGTGTGTGTGTGTGTGTGTGTGTGTGTGTGCATGTGTGTATGTATGTGTGAGAATTAACTATCTATTTCAGAGAAATTGGACAATTTAAAAAAAGAAACTCATTTTTATTTAAGTTTATCATGTTTAATATCTATTAAAAGTGTATAAAGAAGCATTCTGATGAATTTTGGGGGAGGGAAAAAAGAAACAACAAAATGAAGCAGCATGACCTTTTTTTTTTTTTACATAGAATTTCTTAGCCTACATATTACAATATGTAAATAAAAACATTTTAAGAGAAATATGTATGGGAATAAATAATAATAATAATAATAATAATAATATTGTAAAAGGGAATGTTCTTACCACGAAAGATGTTGACTACTGCTTGAGGGCTGGTGGTGAATATGAGTTATGGGAAGATGAGGGACACTATTTTCTGTCTTACAATTCATCATCATCAATATCTGCTTGAGGAGTAAAGAACCTATCCAAAGTTATTTGATGTTTATGATGCATTGTGTCTTTGTGCAGCTCAGTGTAAGAGCTGAGCTCATTGTAAAATCCTCTTCTAATTTTTATTACATACATGTATCTATGTTCATATAAAGATGTGTGTGTGTATGTATGGATGTATACATGCATGCATGTATGTGTATGCATTTATGTATAATACACTGGCAATGCTTATAATCTCAAGTAATAAGTTATTAGTTTCAAGAATCTTAAGTGCTATTAATGAATTTATATGAAATCAAATATATCACCTGTTGATCATTTTCATAGACATGTATGTACTATTACCACTTTTGTTTAGTGACATTGTAGGTCAACAGATATTCTAGGTTACTTTTGTCATTTATCTCATTACTATTACTATACACGAAGTATTTACATGTATTTACATCATTATATTTTTTTTGTATTTCCTGCCAAGAATTTAGATACTTTAAAAATTACAAATTTCTAGTCGAGTAACTAGCTCTTGAGATTCTTTTACTTGTTTCAGTCAGTTGACTGTGGCCACGCTGGAGCACCACCTTTAGCCAAACAAATCAACCTCAGGACTTATTCTTTTGTAAGCCTAGTACTTATTCTATCAGTCTATTTTGCTGAACCACTAGGTTACGGGGGGGCGTAAACACACCAACATCAGTTGTCAAGCGATGGTGAGGGGACAAACACAGACACACAAATACATGCATACATACATATATATCATCGTCATCATTATCATCATCATCATCATCATCATCGTTTAATGTCTGCTTTCCATGCTGGCATGGGTTGGACGGTTTGACTGAGGACTGGTGAGCCAGATGGCTGCACCAGGCTCCAATCTGATCTGGCAGAGTTTCTACAGCTGGATGCCCTTCCTAACGCCAACTACTCAGAGAGTGTAGTGGGTGCTTTTACGTGCCACCGGCACAAGGGCCAGTCAGGTGGTACTGGCAATGGCCACACTCAAGTGATGTTTTTTACGTGCCACCTGCACAGGAGCCATTCCAGCGGCACTGGCAGTGCCCTCACTCGAATGTTGTTTTCCACGTACCACTGGCACAAGTGCCAGTAAGCCGACTAAGGAGAATATGTTGCTGAAAATCAGACCATTTCTAGAGTTATTAAAATCTTGTAATAGAAGTTTGAATTTTATTGTGTATGTGGCTGTGTGGTTGAGAAGCTTGTTTCCCACCCATGTTTTCTTGGATTGTCCCATTGCATGACATCTTGGGCAAGTGTCTTCTAGTACAACCCCAGGTTGACCAAAACCTTCCAAATGAATTTGGTAGATGGAAACTGAAAGAAGCCAGTCATATATAAATGTGTGTGTGTGTGTGTGCACATGTACATGTTTTGCATTTAAAAAAATTTGCAGTAATTAGGATGAAAGGCAAACAAAGGGAGTGAAGTTCAAAAATAGAAAAACACAACTGAGTGGTTAAGTTGTAATTATGGTATCTCAAAGTTTGATCCTTCTTTGAAGCATCTTGGAGAAGTGTCTCTTACTATAGCCTCAGATTAACCCAAACCTTGTGACTTAAATTCGATAGATGGAAACTGTGGAAGTCCATTGAATGGCTTGTACATGAAATTCAAAGGTTCAGGTTTGTCACACTGTCTTGTTGATTCTGCTTAAGAATTACTTGAAGTGTACAAGTATTAGTGGAATACTCAACCACATACTTGCTAATTCAATGACTTTGCTCCTTCTTGAACCTGATGGAGATTCATTTACTTCACTTTCAATTGCTTTGAAAGTTACTTACGTTAAACCAATGATCTATCCTAATGAGCTGAAATGTTTGTCAAACAAGTTTTTGCCTATGTGTTAGTTTCAGCTTAGTTGTTAAGTGTTTCACAAATTACAATTGTTTCAGAACAGTGACAACACACAGTATATGTACTTATTATTGTCCTTTGTAAATACTGTCCACTTTTGTTTGCAAATAAAGCTCTTTTAATTGCTTTTTGTACAATTTTCACCACCTCTCTGGATGTCAAATCTGTTAGCACTTTTTTTTTCATTTGCTTCATTCTTTTAAGGACAGAAAGTTGAGCAATATGATGATATTCATTGCTGAATGTCTGTATTTAATATCTTCATCTATTTTGCATGCTTATTTACCATTTGATGTTGACAGTTCTCTCCATTCTTTCTTTTGCCCTTCACTACATCTCTCTTTCTTATACTTTCTCCCTCTTTCCTTCCATCCCTTGATATTTTTCCTCTCTCCTTTCATCTTCTCTTTCTCTTTTACATACTCTTTTCCCACTTTACAACTCTGTTTCTCCTTTCTACTCTTTCGCAGTCCCTTGAATACATTTTTCAGCTCATAGGTCATGCATTCATATTCACTGCAGACATTTCTTTGTAACTATAGAAAAGGTACTTAATTTTTCATATCTCACATCACTTAGGTATAACAAGTATCCTTGGTGTTCTGGTAATGTTATCTGTGATGTACTGCTGTCTTACTTGGTTTATGCAGTGCTTTTTATTGTCGAATGTATCTTAAGTTATCTGATTTCTATAATCTGAGCATATTTCTCTTGTATGGTTATAAACAATTGTTTTTTTCTGCTTACTTGAATGTTGGTGATGTGTTGTCTCCCTGGAGAGGATGGTGAATGACAAAATTGTTAGTGCATTGGACAAATTGTTTTGTGGTATTTAATAATGTCCCTTTACATTTTGAATTCAAATCTCCTCTTAAGTCAGCTTTCATAAAACAAAAACTGGTAGTGTATTGAGTTGATTATATCCCTTCCCCAAATTGTTCCATTTTACCAAAGTTAGAAACCATTAGATGTACATGAATTTGCATACCACTGTAAAAATATACAGTTTGTACTGTACTCCATGTAACATTAACTTTAATACATTGTCGATATTCTTTTCTTTCAAAACATTGATAATGAACTATTGAATAATTCATTGGTTTACAATTATTTCATAGGATCATGCTTTGCTTTATTTTGTATTTCATTTAAGAGTTGATAACTTACATACCAGTAATGCAATAAGAATTGATTAGTCTTAGAGAAGGTTCTTTTAGAGTACTTCAGTAAACAGCGATTCAGATGTTTATCTGATTGCAGAGGTGTAAAACTGTCATTCTAACACCACAACAACGTGAGCAAATCAACAAGGAATTTTCTTTGTACTCAACCTGTCATTGTTCTTGTCAATTCACCCTCAACCAGCAACTGTTAAACAAAAAAGTGTTCACCTCAAATTTTAAACTCTGTATCAGGCAAGTGTTTATTCTTGATAATGACAGGTTGGTTATAGCTAAGATGCAAACATTTTCTGCTCTCTGCTCAAACAGTTGTAACAGCACTCTCATCAATAATAACAGCATCAACATTTTACTATTACTAAAGAGCTGACATAATTTTTAGAAATGACTTGTAGAATAACTGTATCATACGAAGTGAATCAGCAATTTGATAATACTTTCCCGTTTATCAGTTTTACAAATCATCATCATTATCGTTAATGTTTGTATATGTTCATTTTGACCATGACAGTCTGGGTAGGATAGTTTTTGAAAATAGGAGGAATTTATTTTTGTAGCTGGATGCTGTCCCTGCAATCAACCTAAAGTAGGAATACAGTATGTTCTCAGCCAGGCACACTGAGGCAAAAATAAAATGCTCTGTCCAGGGTAAATCACAGCAACTGTAGTAAAGTTTGAAGTCCTGACTATGTGACAAGGTTGCCCAGCTCTTGAATTCATAGCTGTTGTGTCTGACAACATTCAGTTAATCTTTGCCTTTAGTACTAAACCTTTGCAGGCACTAAACCTTTGCAGGCACTAAACCTTTACCTGAGGTGTTGTGTATTAACATATCCTTCTCTAATAACAAAAAACATCACCATTTAGTGTTCATATTCAATGCTGGCATCGATTGGACAACAGTGATTAGACATTCATGTTTGAATCAACTAGAATTTATTGAGAATGAATGGATACATTATTAATTACCTTTCTTGTTATACTGATTACTATTTGAATTCTTGAAAAATGAAAGCAACTGTTTATTGCTGGCATGGGTTGGACGGTTTGACTGAGGACTGGCGAGCCAGATGGCTGCACCAGGCTCCAATCTGATCTAGCAGAGTTTCTACCATTGGATACCCTTCCTAACGCCAACCACTCTGAGAGTGTAGTGGGTGCTTTTATGTGCCACAGGCACGAGGGCCAGCCAGGTGGTACTGGCGATGGCCACACTCAAATGGTGTTTTTTATGTACCACCTGCACAGGAGCCAGTCCAGCAGCACTGGCAACGACCTCGCTCGAATATTGTTTTTCACAAGTGCCAGTAAGGCGATGCTGGTAATGTTCACGCTCAATGGTCCTTTTTATGTGCTACCGGGAGCCAGTCAGTGGCCCTGGCATTGTGTTTATAATATTTTGGTTTCAGTCTTTGACCTGTTCATAAGTTGTGTGTTGCTTACTTGTAACTGGATTAAAAACAATTAGTTGAAATTATCTTAATTATTGCTAAATCAGCCTTACAAAGTCTCAGAAGTACAGATACTATAGCGAATGTATTTTTGTGATCAAACCTTGGAGAAACAGGTTAGCAAATGCTTTTAAATTGCCACTCCTGATTGACTGACAGTATATACACAGCATCTAGTGGGCATTAGGATTATAGCTGTCGAAAAGAGAACTCTGCCTATATGTTATGCACATGAGGAAATGTGTGTGTGTGTATATAAATAAATACATGAGACTGCATAATATCACCTACGTGTTTGTTTTGTAGCAGAATCAAATTCTGTTTAAGCAGTCAAATTTGTTTTCATGTCTGATATCATAAACATATGTTTGTTTAAAAAGCTGATATTCATAGTGACTTGACCAACTCACCCTTCATACTCAATCATTTGTCTGTGTGTTAGTGTATTACTGTGAATTCAAGCTTAGAGTAAGGTTTGGTAGATAAGTTGCATAAGATTATTCTCTTGCCCCCCCCCCCCTTTTGTTTTTAAACTATGACTTATGTATGAGCATATATGGTATTGCTTTTGTATTTGCTGGGTCTGGATGAAGACAATGGCTTTCAGTGGAAGTTTCACATAGACTCTCCTGTATCAGTGAGAATGATGCAATTAATGTTCCTCTTGAACTTTTCTAAGTCAACTCCTACTGGAAGATATGAGCTGGGAGAAAATTCCAGAGAGCTGACATTCCAGTAAAGAAAGTCTAGGTATAGTGATTATTGCTGGGAATAGGAAGTTGGATTACCACAAGGGTGATGAGAGGAAGACAGACAAGTAAAACTAGAATACTTGAGTGGAGGTGGTATCAGCCCAGCCAACTTCAAGGAGCAACAGACCATTATAATAGTGATAGAGAAAGCTGAGATAAGAGACAGCATGACTGTTTATAAAATGAAATATAATTGAATATCTATGAGTAGAATACAAAATAGTCTGGTCACATGATTAAGTTGATGTCATTAGTCAAGAAATTTTTTCAGTTTCAGCTTTAAATATAGTGACAATCTGACTCTTAGAGCCCTCTGAATAATTTGAAGTAAAGAGGAGAAAAAAATAGAAAATAAAAAGTAATTTATAAAAACTAGTAGACAAAATTTCAACTTTGGGAATTCAATGAACAGAAAGAAGATTTTATCACAAATCCTAGTTGATGTGGAACAAACAAAAATGAAGATAACTATGTCAAAATGGTATAAGAGACTGTTTTAGTTAGCATTAACAAGCAAAGGAGAAAAGCAGCTGCAAATATACCGCAATCCTCATACTTGCAACATCTGCAGGCTTCTTTGTAAATCATTCGTGGGTCTCAGATGTCATAGTTAACATAAGCATTATGACTGACAAAGAAGGTGTTGGTTGTTGGATCCTCATACGTTGAAACTGACAGAAGGGTTCATCATATGTGTGTGTGTGTGTGTGTGTGTGTGAACGCATGCTACAGATTGTTTGTATAGCTTTTACTTGTTTCAGTCATATGACTGTGGCCATGCTGGAGCACCACCTTGAAGAATTTTAGACTTTAGACAATCAAACTGACCTCGGTACTTATTTTTAAAGCCTGGTACTTATTCTGTTGGTTCCCTTTTGGCAGACTGCTAAGTTATGTGGATGTGAACACATTAACACTGGTTGTCAAGCAGTGGTGGGGTACAAACATAAAGACCCCCCCCACACACACATGCGTGTACACACATGCGTGTACACACACACACAATGGGTTTCTTTAAGTGTCCAGCTACCAGATTCACTCTCAAGACTTTGGTTGGCCAAAGTTCCATGCAGTGGAACTGAACCTAGAACCATGTGGTTGGGAGGCAAACTTCTCACCACACAGCCATACCTTCTTAATTCTTTTTCATAAAAAAGTTTTTTTCCTTCATTTGATAATTTTGATTTGGTATTTTTAGTATATATAACCCGTCTGTGGCCATTAGTTTGATTCTTATTAGCTGGTGATGATGATCATTTAGTTTTGTGAAGGTGAAAGGTGGTTATAAAGGATTAAATGAATCCTGATGTAGTAATAATAGTTATTTTATTTAGTGACTGTTGTCACTAAAATGAATAAGTACTAGTCTATACTTATGCTTAAGTATACATTATAATGCTATCTCTATATACTTAACTTCCTCATTATAGAGATTTTCTCAGAATTGATAAGACATTTTTCTTGCTCTAACATTTTTCTGTCTTTAACACTCCATTTGTAAATTGGTAAATGGGCCATTTTCAGAAACTTTTACAAATTGTAGTGCTGCACTATTTGTTCTAGGAGGCGCAATGGCCCAGTGGTTAGGGCAGTGGACTTGCGGTCATAGGATCGCGGTTTCGATTCCCAGACCGGGCGTTGTGGGTGTTTATTGAGTGAAAACACCTAAAGCTCCACGAGGCTCTGGCAGGGGATGGTGGTGAACCCTGCTGTACTCTTCCACCACAACTTTCTCTCACTCTTACTTCCTGTTTCTGTTGTGCCTATAATTCAAAGGGCCAGCCTTGTCACACTGTGTCACTGAATATCCCTGAGAACTACGTTAAGGGTACACGTGTCTGTGGAGTGCCCAGCCACTTGCACGTTAATTTCACAAGCAGGCTGTTCCGTTGATCGGATCAACTGGAACCCTCGATGTCGTAAGTGATGGATTGCCAACAACAAAAATTTGTTCTAAGAAGCCATCAGGGAAACAAAAATTCTTTTGCTTTTCTTTAAAGAGTTTTTGTTTATCCCCTGATTTAGCAGACCTATGATCAAAGGCATTCAACTCTATCTTTGTATGCAGGATTTCATTAGCCAAAGTGTCCTTTGTTTATTTCAGATGATATAGTGCAATTTGAGGAGATTTAGCTACTATCTCTAGCAGTTTCAATGGTCATGTAGAAACTTACTTGTTCGTTTCTCCTTAAAGAGTTGTGTTCATATCCTAATGAACAGTTTTTTGTTTTTAAGAGAGAATGACTTGAATAGTAGGCCAATGAATAAGGTTTCCTATGATGTTGTTGTTGTTGGTGCTGGATATAAATAGTGAGGGTGAGGGAAGAATGGATGGGTTGTTCAATAGAAAGAAGAGGAAGTGGAATTTTGATTGGTTTTAATTAGTGTTTGAGGTATAAAATTTGGCAGAAAACACTTAGAGCTAATTTTTCGCATAATATGCATGTTTATTGAATCATTGAAATTGATTTACAAATTTATTGAGTTCTAGTTGGACCTACTTCTATTTTGCTGACATCTGTTGTTGTTGGGGATACAATAATATCTGGTGGAGTAGGTTGTCATTGTTAAAATTTAAAAAAAGAAAGAAAAAGGTCATCTCTAAGTAATCTCAAGTGTGTATTTATTTATATCATTAATCTAAGAAGATTCATCAGCAATAATATTTAAGGAGTGAGGATTACTATTTGGAGTGGTTTATAAACCATTTTGCTTTCAGGCAATAGGAGTATTGTAGCATATTCTGGTTAATTGTTTTATTAAAGATCATCAGAGCTGGTTTCTATGGGAATAATTCCTCCTGCTAAAGATCACCAGAGCTGGTTTCTATGGGAACAGTTCCTCCTGCTAAAGATCACCAGAGCTAGTTTCTATGGGAACAATTTCTCCTGTTTTGTTACATGTCATTGTAGTGTTTCTCTGTTTGAAATAAAGTTCTAGTATTGACTACTTCCTTTTATATATGTTTGTCTTCTAAAGCAAATTGGCTAAGTGAAGATTGCATTGAATTACCAGCTCATAAGTCTTTACTTCAAATTCACTGGAACTATCCAGTGTGTATTTAAACCGTACACTCTTCAAATCTCCTCGCCTTTGGTGGATTTTTTTTGTATTTTGTCTAGTCAAGAGGAAGGGGTGTGCCCACGATTTCTGTGGATCCTCTAAGATGAATGAGATTGATGTTGTTAACATTCTGCATAACTGTTTTAAGTTGATATCTGCAGGAAAAGCTTGTGCAGGATGGGAATTTCAGAGGACTTATTGACTTTCTGAAAATGAAGGATTGGGTGTAGGAGATAGAGTAGTGTGCACAGTATATGATAAAAGGAGGAGAGACAAGTGAGTATTTGAGTGGAGGTGGCAGAAGCTGTTGTTACTATAGCAAAACAGGAAGAAGAATCAGTACATCTGTAGACATGGAATTTGAGTCTATTTGTAAGTGATATCATACCAGTCAGTTGAGTGGCCTTTCTTTAGACACAGCAAAGGATACCTATTTGTGTATAACTGTAGTACTTTCCCAGATATGAAAAAAGTGCTGGATTGTGTGTTTTACCTGAACTTTGTAGAAGGCTAGTAGCTGTTGGGGGTAGAAGTATTTTCTGACTCTGAAAAGTAAGGCCAATCTTTCGGATGCAGTCTTCAAGTTGAGGGTATTCATTCACCAGGTGAGATATTCAGTGATAGGAAGACCTATTATTTTAAACTGTTGTTGAGAGCGCTAATTGCATACTGTTTATGCTTAAAGGAGTTTGAAGTTCAATTATGCTTTCTTAATATGTGCATTAGGGGATGTTTTTTTAGGCCTTTTCATAATGTCAGTGCTGTGAGGTGTCTAGGTTACATGGATGACGCTTAGGTATAAAAAGTTAAGAGGAATGAAAGATAAGTATGAGAATGGAAATTGTTGGAGCTGAAGGCAAGTAGGTTGGAAGAAGGGTAAAAATAAAATCTGAACTCCTTGGACACTCTCAAGTTGATAGTGAGTGTTAGAATGAGCTTCATCAGCACATACCAGAAAAGTGTGATCTGACAGGAAGCTACTGAATAGAGATAAAAGACTAACAAAATCCATTGACCAGCAGTTTTTCTGGAAGATTCGTATACCAGACACAGTTGAAAAGTTTACTGATGTTAAAGGTAACAACATTACTTTCACCAAATTTTTTCTGGTGAATGTAAGTGATTAGCTTAAAGATTTTGTTGATTCTCCATCATCTTTGACATATTGAAAGTGAATATAATAGGATGGTAGTTGGCAAGGTCATAGAGGTTGCCTTTCTTTAGAATGGGACACACTATAGAGCACTTTAAAAAGTTTGAATGTATCTAGAGAGAGAGAGAGAGGGAGAGATTAAAGAGTTTAGTGAGGACAGGGATAATAGGAGAGACCATGCTACTCTGTTGAGGAAGCAACTGGAAAAACCTAGCATTTAGCTTATGGATATGTTTGCTGGAGTAGAAATGGGTAATTCTGGAGATTCATCTGGTTTGGAATGTGGAGTTGGATGCAAATTAAGCAGCAAATATGGGGGTTTTCTTCATGGGAATAACTGCTCACTGAACCATAATAGTTGAGAAGTAAAGGAAAGGAGGATTCTGAAAAGTTAATACAGATAACTTTGGCAGGGGACCAAAAGGATCAGCTATAGTTTTGGCAGCTGGAGAGCTTGGAAAACTTTATAATGCACAGTGGTAATCTTTGCAGTTTGGATGATTGTTTTGCATGAATTGCAGTGCCATCCTGTTTGTAGGAGTGAGTGATTTTCTCCAAGAAGTATAGGACATGACTTTCGTTTGAATGGTTACAACATTGTTATAAGGGCTATGAGTATGAAATATTGAGGACGTTCCTAAAAAGATGCTTTTATTTCCCATCTAGCTATTTCTGATGGGTCAGTGGTGAAGCACATGTGCTGCCAGTGATAGTTAGCACAGGACTGGTGGATCAGGAACGGTCAACTCACTGGAAGTGCCAAAGGGTCTGGAAGGTGGCAAGTGGCATTGTAGTATACAGATGTGTAACAGGTAGGCATGAAGGCAGTGGTCAGATGGCCCAGTAAGTGCAGAGACAGTTATGGTTTGGAAGAAGTGGAGTTTAATGATGAGAAACAGATGAAAAATGTTTGGAGTGATTGCGTGCAGAAGATGAAGTTAGTTAATATAGTGTGCTTCTATTCTGGTGGCATTAGTGTGAGATTGGAGAACAGTCATGGGCATTGAAGTCACTGAGGATGATGACTTCAGGGAGGGCTGTGAAGTGGAAGTCCTTTATATTAGAAGAATTATAGTCAAAAAGTTATGGTGATTGGAAGTTTGGATTGCAGTACAGGAAACAGATGTACTTGAAAGTGTGGTGGAGGGGACTTTGAGTCAGAGTAGCTGGAAATCTTTCTTGCTGATATTCAGGTGAATGGTGAAAAGAGAGGAATCTACATATGTACAGACACTGTCCTTCAGGGTTAAATGCTACTTTTTCAGAGTGTGTGTATATACCACGTTATCTACAAATATTAACGGCATTAGACTTGCATTCTCTTCAGTGGAGATTTATCAATCATCTACTTAATGCTGTAAAATTGTTTTAAGAACTAACCTATGAAAGTTCCTTGGCAAGCTTATCAGAAACATTTACATTTTTGTGTTGGGTCACATAGAAAAAGCTTTACAGACTTTAGATTAGTATTAATTGGCCTTGCTATAGGTTTTCCATCCTGTACTAGGATGAAAATGTGGGTGTTGGTACAGTAAATGGTGATAACAATGTTTGTAAAGTATTAGAAAATAAATCCTTTTGCTATCTTTGAATTATCTTGCATAAAGATAATTTACATCTTTGTTCATTTTTGTATCTTCTTCAAATTTTGTGTTCACATTTCTGTAAATTTTCTATCTATATTTTTTTCTCCTTTTGAATTTATCATTTTACTTTCTACTTCAACCTAGGATTTGACTTGTAGTCTTGACTTTAGACCTATTACTTGTTTGGCCATGTCTCATAATGACATTTGTTATTCTATTCCTGTAGTTTATGTCTAGAGAGTCACACTGAGTTAGATTGTGATCCCTGCTTGTTGAAGGAATTATAAACATCTCTACTTGGACCCTTAGTGACATTACTTAAAGAAGGTTGGAGATAGACCAACCAAAACATGTATAACCTAATGATTGGATAGATTTTCTATCCCAATGTTGACTTAAATATAAAACCTTGGAATTTTGAATCCATGTCCTAGCTTTGATCATTGGTTTTAAGTAATAACTTGCATATAACAACCCATCTTATGATAACTCATTAACCACAAGCATCCATCACTAGGTAATATCTGATTTTAATCCAAGGTTTGTCATCATAAAGGCAACCAACATGTCTAAAAAGTACATTTGAGTTCTGATCACTTGTTTTTCATTTTCTTTGCAAATAAGCAGTATTAGTGTTTCTTAACTGTCATTCTCAAGAAAATAAATTATATTGCTTCTCACCTAGAAAATAAGTTCTATGTCTTTAAACTATTTTTCTACTTTAGATTAAAGGACGTTATGTTCTTTTAATTCTGTTTTATTATAGTCTAGAAAATAAACATTGTTTATTACTTTCAAGTAGTTTCAGCTGTCACTGTCAAACCTTCTACTGGACCTAAATACAAACTGTCTTGGCCCTAGCTCTGACTGGTTGAATAACAGGCTAGTTACCACCATACCTTACAAGTAATAGCTGTTAGTATGTTTGAAAAAAGCTTTTAGCTCTTGTTCAAAAATTTGCTTGATAATTCATGTAAATCTTTCAGTTTGCAAAACAAATGATGAGAGAATGTATATACAAAGTGAGTTTCATAACCCTCTGTGTTGTAAGGATTCCTAGTGTGACAAATGGAGTACATTCCTTCTCAAAAAGCCACTGCAAATTTAATACTTGTTAATTATACAATTATGCTGATATACAAACTGGATTGTTGGTGATTCAAGATATCTTGGCCATGGACTCACTGCTGTGCCAATCACAACAGCCTTTGACTCTTGACAAACTGGCTGACATACAAAATGACCTAGTTGTTTAGTTCTACATCACTACATCAACCTGATTGAGTAGACATCTTATCAAAAGTGTTCCAGTTATGACTACCTCCACTCTTTTTCTCTTTGGGTCATTGCATATTTAGGACTATATCATCCAATGTGACTTTTTAAAATGAGAGGGTATAATTTGAAAGAAATCTAACTGCTATTTTGAGCAGATCATATGACCATCCAAGGATCTTTATTGGCTTCGCTGATAGTAGTGGCACACCTGTAGAAAACATTGCAATAAATAGCACAACAAATTAACAATTTATTGTTGATGCTATTTCACTCAGTGAAATTTGCTTAAGAGATTCTTCAGTTTCTATTTGTTAAGCACTTTGTGTGTGTATGTATGTATGTGTGTGTGTGTGTGTGTGTGTGTGTGTGTGTGTGTGTGTGTGTGTGTGTATTCCTCTCAGACAAAATCAAGCCTATAGCCTGTGTATTTTCTAGCTCTTTTTTTTGTTTTTAATTCTTAATCAAGTTAAAGAATGTTTGTTTGTGTGAAGACTATGGTTTCAATGATGATATTTCAAACAACTGATGCTGGCAGAGATAATACTGTTGTAGGGTGCATATAAAAGTGCAGTTGGGATAGAACTAGGGCTAGATTTAATGTTAAAAGATGGTGAAACTATTTGGTTTGTTTACAACATTTTTAATTCAGATATTTTCTCCCCTCTCTATCTTATAATCTCTAATTCTTTCTCCCTTGACTACCATCATATTCTGAAGTTTCCCATTTCAATTCATGTGGCTATTTTCTTTATTCCTTACTTGTTACCTTTATTTTTTCCTTTGTTTCTTTTCTGTTTTCTTTCTCTTTTTTCTCTTGCTTTTTTTTGTTCATTAATTCCTTTCACAAGTGTTACTAGTTATATCAAATGATATATTTATTACAAGAAATGGTGTGTATGAGTGTGTATGTGTTGTGTGCTTATAAATGAGAAAAATACTCAATAAAGAAGTTCAGTGCAGATGTTTATGCATCCTAGTGCTGCAGTTACTCCCTGCTTACACACAGCTTCATAAATATTACTGTTGACATAAATTACATAAAGAACAGTGATATCCACAAAACACTGAATAGTAACGGAATAACCTCACACTATACTGTGCATGTATGTATATATATATATATATATATATATATATATATATATATATATAT
>NC_068982.1:167321570-167325536 GCF_001194135.2 Octopus bimaculoides
TATATATATATATATATATATATATATATATATATATATATATGTATACTTCTTTATTTTCCATCTCTTTTGATGCAGTTACCTAGTCCCACTGTGTGGTATCTTGGGCAAATCTCTTCTGCTATATCCCTGGGTTAACTAAAGCCTTTAAGTGGATTTGGTTGACAGAAATCAAAGGAAGCTTGTTGTGTATGTTTGTGTCTTAACATCATATAATAGTTACAAATGAGTGTCACTGTCATACAAGCAGTGTCATTCACTTCCAGTATCCTACAAGAATATATCTAGTCATAGGGAAGTGTTACCTTGCTTGGAAAAAGATGAGGGGTTGGCAACAAGAAAGGCATCTGGCTGTAGAAAATCTGTCTCGATAAACTCTGTCTGACCCATGCAAGCATGGAAAATGGATGTTAAAATGGAGATGGTGATAAGGTAACTGGTGTAAAATTTAACCCTGCTGTCAACATTTACTTAGCAGAGGGTTGGACCCTACTCTTACCAAATGGACAATACATATGTATGTATGCACACATATGTACCTGTATACATTGATATACTTATATTCAGTTATTTGCATGCACACTTTATACATGTAGCCAATTGCAACATAATATAACAATGTCACATACACACAGACTGTAAGAATGGAATTTTTAGTTACGTTCAACAAGCTGCTTTTGCCTGCCAATGCAGGGTAGTTGTCTGTTAAACTTTGTTAGAAATAGATCAAAACAAAATAACTTCTCTATTTTTGGAGCAATGATAGCTGAGACAGTTATAGTTGGGGTAGTTGACAATAATTGATTTATTTTTAAGTTATAAACTTTCGTTCATTGTAGAGAGGACATAGATCAGAATTAGGTAAATGAAAGATCAGAATTAGGTAAATGAAAGATCAGAATTAGGTAAATGAAAGATCAGAATTAGGTAAATGAAAGATCAGAATTCGGTAAATGAAAGATCAGAATTCGGTAAATGAAAGATCAGAATTCGGTAAATGAAAGATCAGAATTAGGTAAATGAAACCAGGGATACGGTTTGTAACTTTATTTACTTTTGTTATTTGTCGGTTTAAAAAGTAAGATGGAGCTTAACACTTTCTGACAAAATGTGCAAAGGAAACCCAACCATCGATAGTCAAGTTGCAATGAATGGAAAGTTGATCTCCAACAATACTGCTGTAGGGATGCATACTTCAGAACTTGGTAAGACATAACTTATCCTGATCATTCTACTGCATGCTTGGTATATCACCAGGCATTTTGGCCTGCTTTCCTCTGGTTCAGGAAGTCAGAGATGAGAAATTGAAGCTGGTCCTCTAGTGCTGCCCTCCCTCACTATAATTCAAGTTTAGCTCATGTCAAGACTTCTTGGAACTACATGTTATGTTTAGAAACAATAAGTATTATGATAATCCTTCTTGGACTTCTTTTATTAGGTGAAAAAAGTAAAATTCAAACCAGTGAGATTTGAATTCAGATTTTGAAGAAATGATATAGTAAATACTGCAAAACATTTCACCTGCTGTTCTGTGTTAGTAATTCTTACATAGACATAGACGTGTTGGTGGCACGTAAAAAGCACCCTCCAAACGTGACTGATGCTGGTACCCCACTGACTGGCTCTTGTGCCAGTGGCATGTAAAAAGCACTACCCGAATGTGATTGATGCCAGGCCTGCCTGACTGGCTTCTGTGCTGGTGGCTCATAAAAAGCACCCACTACACTCTCAGAGTGGTTGGTGTTAGGAAGGGCATCCAACTGTAGAAACATTTCCAGATCAGACTGGAGCCTGGTGCAGCTGCTGGCTCTCCAGACCTCGGTCAAACCATTCAACCTATGCCAACATGGAAAACAGATATTAAACGATGATGATGATGTTATGTTTCTTGAAATTTTATAGAAGAAAAGGACACATATGAGGGTGAGCTAAAAGGTTCATAGGCTGACCAAGATACTCTCATGGAATGTGACCAAATGAGGTTCATTTTTCAACATAGTTTCCCCTGTTGTCCACACACTTCTTCCATCAGTGTTGCAGTGCTTGGATCCCATTGGTGAATAAACTTTCATCCTGTTGCTAAAAAGAAGTTATCAATAGAAGATATGATTTATCATCACTGTGACACTGATTCCCAGTCAATGTTTTTTCATGTTGGGGAAAAGATGAAAATTAGATGGGATCAAATCAAGAGAATGAGGGTGATTAACCCTTTCAAAGCCACTGTCACACACAGAGTAACCATTAGAATCAAAGACTTGTGTGCTGGAGCCTATGAATTTAATGAGTTGGCCTGCTTAAGGGAAGCACTTCCTATTCGATTTTTTGACAATAAGTTATTCATAAACCAATAAACTATAGGTTACTTTTAAACTGTTTTAGTTTTTTTATTTATTATAATAATTCTTTCTACTCTAGGCCCAAGGCCTGAAAATTTGTGAATAGTTGATTACATTGATTCCAGTGTCCAACTGGTATTTATTTCACCAAGGATGAAAGGAATTGGCACCAGTGGAATTTGAACAGAGAGCATAAAACCAGAAGCATTTTGTCCAGTGTGTTAATGTTTCTTGGGTTGTTGTTGTTGTTGTTTCACCCAACCACTTGATATAGAATGATTGTAGTGTTGTGCAATGCTTGATATAGAATGATTGTAGTGTTGTGCAATTCTAATGTTGGCATACCTATAACAAAACTAGTTAGATATAATGTAACAAGTTGTTATTAAGTAAGCTCAAAGTCCTGCCATGTCTTTGTTTTTTTGCTTTCAGTCTGGTGGACAGTCAGATTTCATTTTATTTTATTTTTGTTTATTAGTCGTCTCAAGAATTTATTGCAGAAATTCACATTCTATTTATACTTTGCCATTTTAGGAATTTGCTTTTATTCTTTGTGTTTGTTTCTTGAATAAAATCTTACACACTATTTGTGATATATGCAGAACAAACACACACGCACGAAAGAGTACTCTGTACATGCCATAGTTTATTCATATATTGGACCTGATATTCAATCAGTCACACTACTCTGAGCTTGTTGGTCTATTAAACAGTATTCAAATTTTAACTGCTTTACTGGACCGAAATGCTTTTTCCTGGCTGTAATTTCATTGGCCCATATATTGGTTAGTTTTATAGCAGTTTGATGTTGAGTGGGAAATTCTTTTTGCTGTAGTCTAAAAGAGTGAATGTGTCTATTATACTTTTTTTGTTTGCTTTGAAACCACTGGTTGTGATTACATTTAATTTTTCAAACATCTTTAATACCCTTGTCGAACATATTAGTACTAAAAGCATTCACTTCCATTCCCATAAATAAAACAATCTGTTTTTGATGCTTCTTTGACAGTTGTAATTTATTTATATCTAATTGACTATCAAACAATGAACAACAAACACTTTGTTACTGATGAGAATAACTAATAGGTATTTGTCAACTGCTCCCTTTTTGTAACATTTACCACACATTAACTTATCGTGACTAAAATCTATTGTTTTCCAAACATACATACTGTACCATTTTCTATACTACTTTGATATGTGTCACTGTTTCTACAGGACATTTGCTCACTGATACGTTTTACTTCCTGTTACTATTAATTCAGGACTTGTGTGCATGCACACACACACACACGCACACAACCACTTTGAAGGCTTGAGTTAAACAAATTGACGCCAGTACTTATTTTGTTTCAAGTTTGGTACTTATTCTATTGGCCTCTTTTATCAAACTGCTAAGTTATAGGGACTTCTTTCTGTTTCTGTCTATGAAATCCACTTACAAGGCTTTGGTAAGCTTTGGGCTATAGTAGAAGACACTTGCCCAAGGTGCTACACAGTGGGACTGAACCCAACCATATAGCCATGCTTCTGTATATAATTTTTTGTTTTTAAAACATTTTTGCCATTTCTGTGGGTTAGGCAGTTCTTTAAATTCAGTTGGTGCATACATTATTGGAACATGTAT
>NC_068982.1:167325546-167332749 GCF_001194135.2 Octopus bimaculoides
ATTCTATTGGCCTCTTTTATCAAACTGCTAAGTTATAGGGACTTCTTTCTGTTTCTGTCTATGAAATCCACTTACAAGGCTTTGGTAAGCTTTGGGCTATAGTAGAAGACACTTGCCCAAGGTGCTACACAGTGGGACTGAACCCAACCATATAGCCATGCTTCTGTATATAATTTTTTGTTTTTAAAACATTTTTGCCATTTCTGTGGGTTAGGCAGTTCTTTAAATTCAGTTGGTGCATACATTATTGGAACATGTATTTTACAGTTGGATTTCTGGATGTTTACTATTCCTCTGTGACTTAGAAGAGGCCCCTATTTTAGATCAGTATATACTATACACTCAGCAGAGTAATGTTGTTTAACTCCTGGCTAGCTTTCATTGAGAGAGCCTATGTATATGTGTGATAAGGTTCAGGTGTTGCTGTGTGGTAAGAAGCTTGCTTCCCAACCACATGGTTCTGGGTTCAGTCCCACTGCATGATATTTTCGGCAAGTGTCTATTACTATAGCCTTGGGCTGATCCAAGCCTTGTGAGTGGATTTGATAGACAGAATCTGAAAAGAAACCTGTCGTGCATATATGTATATATCTATGTGTGTGTGTCTTTGTGTCTGTGTTTATTCCTCCACCACTGCTTGACAACTGGTGTTGGAGTGTTTACTTCCCTGTAACTTAACAGTTTGATAAAAGAGACCTATAGAATAAATATTACGCTTTTAAAAATAAAAGTCTTGGGGCCCGATTCATTTGACTAAAACACGTCAAGGTGGTGCCCCAGCATGGCTGCAGTCAAATGACTGAAACAAATAAAAAGATTAAAAAAAAAAAGTTGTTTGTCAAATATAGAGAAACAGTAACTGTGATACTGTAACAGAGTCTACTTTACTTGCTCCTGCTGTGGTCACTACCGGAATCTACTAAAGCACATTGGACAGTAGTGGGAGCACAAGCATTCTTGGATTTCCACAGTGAAGTCTTGTTACTAGCAGTTGTTGAATTGTGATAGTGCACTGGTGAAGTTATATGAGAGGGGTGGGTAGAACAGGCTTCAACATGGCTACTCACATCTAGTAGGGTAAAGAGTGGGAGAGAGAAATAGAAAATTATCAGGAGCTGCAAGACATAGATAATGGCAGTGATGTGCCCAAGTGGCTTCACAAAACACACTTGGTTTAAGTTATCTATAATGATAAAGAACTAATTTAGGCATGTTTTCTGTCTAGTCAGTTAGTGGTTTTGTTTTTAAAGAGGTTTCTCAAGTTAAATACCTTCAATAACTCACTGCCACAATAAAAAAACAAACAAACAATGATTTTATATATAAGGAGAAGAAAAACTAATATTAAATAGTAACAATAGTAATTACATTTAAAGAAAAAGCGTATTACATAGCCATTGCATGTATCCGTTTGAGTTCTTGTATGGATGGTCTGTTTAGCAGAATTCTGGTGTGGCTAATAATTTTCTCAGTTTATAAAGAATGAACCAAAAATCACACACTTACTTATACAACAAGATGAATAGAGCAAAGATTACAATGACTCCATGAAACAGGATGCTATTCTATGCTATGCTACTAGAAACAAATCTCATGATATCCACTGAAATATCTTCTGTAAAGTTTCCCATCTATTCTTTACATGATGAATCTAAACAGGTTCTTATCTATTGCTAGATTCCAGAATCAGCTGCAGCGATACAATAAATAACAGTAGCTATTAGCTGCTTGCTATCTTTCCTGTTGGAATTTCTTTTGTCTAACTTACAATATACTGTGAAAAAACGAAAATCTTGTTTCATCTGTTATAAATATTACTCTGAGAGTAGTCTCTACTCTATGCAATTGCTAGCTTGTTAGTAATAACAATGAAATCTCCATCAGATCACATCCTGCCATCTTAAAATTAAAGAAAGGAGATACTGGATAATATAACTCTAAGTTCAACATCCACTATATCTGCACAAAGAGTAGAGTGATCATGGCTGAAACATCTGCTTAATCAGTGTTGATCAGGATCTAAACAGCAGCATTACTCACTTCAGTGTTGTGCAAAAATAATTATTTTTAAAATGTAGAGTAGTCCAAAAGTCTGGTCAATCCAATATTACAATGTAATAAAGATACATAACTAAGTTTTAATTAAAAATAAAGGCAATATTCTATGGAAGACTTTGTAGGCTGGGTGTTTTGTAAACCTATTAATTGCAGTTCCTACTGGAAACATTAAACAGATGAGCAATAAATCTCCCTTGATAGGTTGTTAATTTATCACTGTCAAGTTTCCTAGAAAGATATTTTCACCTACTTTGATATAACTAAACCACATAAGATGAGCGTGGCCGTTGCCAGTACCACCTGACTGGCCTTCGTGTGGGTGACACGTAAAAGCACCCACTACACTCTCTGAGTGGTTGGCGTTAGGAAGGGCATCCAGCTGTAGAAACTCTGCCAAATCAGATTGGAGCCTGGTGTAGCCATCTGGTTTCACCAGTCCTCAGTCAAATCGTCCAACCCATGCTAGCATGGAAAGCGGACGTTAAATGACGACGACGACGACGACATAAAATTTAGTTTCTCTAGGGACCAAATTAACCCCCAGCAGCAGTGGAAAAGTAATTTGATCATGAGAGGATCATATTCACCTGACCATTTTGAATGTCACTTGTATAAATATTACCATGCCACCCTCTTTCATCTTGTTTCAGCCATTGGATTGGGCCATGCTGGAGCATCACCTCGAGGGGTACCCTATCAGCCGCTTTTGCTGAACTTCTAAGTTGCAGGGATGTAAACAAAGCAATACCAGGTGATGGTGGTGGAAATGTGTACGTGTACACATTGTATTTAAACACACACACACACACACACATGACAAGCTCCTTTCATTTTCCATCTGCCAAATTCAATCACAAGGCCTTGGTCAACTATAGAAGACACTTGCCCAAGATGCCATATTGTGCGACTGAATCCAGAACCATGTGGTTGGGGAGCAAACTTCTTACCTCACAGCTATGCCTGTGCCTTATAATTTCATATAATTACAAGATGTTATAAATGTTGAGTTAACTTTTATAAATGCTGCTTTATTTAGGCTTAGATAACTTACAACTTACCAGGTGTTTTCTGCAAATCTGTTGCTTTTTCCAACCTGTACTATTCCTTGTGAATATTTATAAAAATACTCACTAGTTAATTTCCCATTGTATTTAAGCAATGCTTTGCAGCTGATATTTAAAATTTTTTTCTTTTCATATTTTAAAATTCAGTTTGTGTAGAATTAGCTGCTGATATTTACTATTGAACATGCTGTTAGCATGCCTACTGAAATGATTATTGTAATTCTATTTTCTGCCTACAAACAATGATATTTAATTGTCCTTAATATATAATTGGTGCAAAGTAGTGAGCTAGCATAATCATTAGCACACTGGCAAAATACTTAGTGGCATTCCATCCATCTTTACATTCTGATTTCAAATTTCGCTGAAGTCGACTTTGCCTTTCATCCTTCTGGGGTTGATAAAATAAGTACCAATTGAGGACTGGGGTTGATGTAATCTGAACTTTCTGGCCTTGTGTCAAAAGTTGAAACCAATATATAATTGGTGCAGACGTCGTTACTCCATTTATTTTGAGAAGGTTTGTCTTCTGTTAAAGCTATATTATAAACATATTGCTGAAATATTGTTGTAGTGCACCTGAGCACTATACAATAAGCTCGTCATTATTATTTTATACTTAATGTTACTCAAACACTATAGGAAGCTTATGAGAGCACTTGTGAAGAACTCATAAAGGAAGTGAACACAATGTTGGCTCCTGTCTATGAAGAAACTTATTGTAATGTTATAATGGCCGAATGCTGATAAGTTCCTATGTAAATTTTAAAGTTTTCAACTTGATGCCTGGTCTTTAAATAAAATCCTTTAACATTGTTTCAGAAAATGTTACATTTTGTGTTATGTGATTAGGATAAAAAGAAAAGTAGAATGGTAGTCAGTATATAGTCTTTTATTCTTTCGCGTATTTCAGTTGTTGGACTGCAGCCATGTTGAGGAATCATCTTGAAGAGTTTTGATCAAGCATATCGACCCTAGTACTTATTTTTCTTTTTTAAGTCTGATACTTATTCTATCGATCTTATTTTTTGAACTGCTAAGTTACAAAGATGTAAGCAAACCAACACCAGTTGTCAAGCAGTGAAGGATGGGGCAAAGACTCAAACACATATGACAGGCTTCTCCACAGTTTTTATCTACCATATTCACTCACAAGGCAATGGTTGGCCTGAAGTTATGGGAGAAGACACTTGCCCAAAGTGCTCTGCTGTGGGACTGAACCCAAAATCGCATGGTTTTGAAATGAACTTGTTAACCAAATAGCTATCCCTGCATTGATATTCCATGACTTATTAATTTATATTATTTAGATAAATGTTACAACTCATTACATTTATCACTGTAACATTACTTTCTAATCCTTTATTTTTCAAGCTGTACACTGAGGCCTTCTAAAACAACTCACTGCATTTATCTCTTCTACCAACCACAGACTATACTAAACATTATCTTCAGCTTGTCCTCATCTGACTAGCACTCCTCTCTGAACTTTCTTATTCAGAGTTTCCTTTTTAAATGCTAACTGGCAACAGCTTGTATTTGATATCAACCATACCAACCTCACAGAGTTGCCTGTAATAGCCTAGGAAGATCTGAAAGCTAGTGGCACTTTCTAGCTTCTTCAGACTAGCTATTTAAAGTAGAATTTAGTGAAGAAAATGAGATTTTTTAGAGATATTATAAGAGTTAGCTTTGGATTATAAAAATGGAAATTGCTTTCTAATGTTCATTATGTTTTTGACTAATTTTCTATCAAGATCTATATGACAATTCATTTTATGGTTTTGGTATCTTCATAGATTCCACATCAATTCCTCTTTATGGTTAGGATTAAGTGAGCATGAGTACCTGCTCATACCTTGTGAACATGTGTCACCTTTTATGCCAGTGTCTATTTATTAAGAATATAAATGATTAATTTCAAAGCTACTTGTCCTTTTTTATTGTGTATTCTCCATGTCTTCACCCAACATGCATCGTTTGTTTCTATGATGTATTTCTTTATTCATGGAAGAATGAACTAGTGACAGACCTTTGGAATAGTTACTCGTCTAACCTGCTCAGTGTCACAGCTGAATTTCTCTCAATACAGTCTACATGACCTTGCTAGAATGCCACTAAGTTACTCTTCAGTTGACTGCCTTCGTTTCATAGGTATATTGACAGTGTCTACTCAATAAAATAAGACAAGCAATAACAATGCATGCAGTGATGCTACATGAACTAAGTTTGAATAAAGAATGGAGTACCTGTGGTTGGAATGCTTTTGTTCACAGGTCTGCTCAATCAGCACTGAATTAAACAATAACTACCTTCTTAGTATTGTGTAAAGATGATGTTTTTGTAAAAATATAGAGCACTTTTTATACACTGGCTAATCCAACATAAATATAATGCTGTTTATACCCAGTTGTTCTTTTAACAATTAGTGTTCAATTTATTCTTGGGCAAGAAGTGAACTTTTTTTGTAACAACTTTTACTCTTTTGTTACCATATTTTTGTTGAAAATCTTTGTTTCAATTAATTTTGAAAATAATAAAGAATTTATAAGCTGGTGTTTGCAACATAAATTAACATGGAATTTTGATGGAAGGTTTTAAGATCACTTTAGAACAGGAAGTTTCTGTCTTAGAACTAGGAGTTGTTTTAGGCAAGTTGGTGTCAGAAGCATTAATAAAACTGTAATGTAAGATGGTAGTAAGGAAACAAGCTAGTTAACATAAATTAGCATGGAATTTTGATGAAAGGTTTTAATTCAGATCACTTTAGAACAGGAAGTTACTATCATAGAACGAGGGGTTGTTTCAGGCAGGTTGGGGGTTAAAAGGTTTAGGTATTTATCTGTAATGTAAGACGGTACTAAAGAAACAAGCTTGTTTTAATATGACACTTGTGGAATTGTTTCCTTGTATAAATTATTAATATTTTGTATTAGTCATGGTTTCACTGTTTGTTCTACTTTAATCTAACTAATTAGTTGTATTTAAAACCTATCTAATGTTTTACCCCCCTGTTAATCAAAATATGTCTGTTATATTATTCTGAGTAATAAAAAGTGATCAGCCTGATGACTTTATCTGTTTGTTTTGTTTATCTATATTACATTTGTTTCTAGTAGTATATTCTACAAGTTTTGTTTGTATAATCAGGATCACATTGTTCATGTCCATCTTTTTTTTAAGCCAGTAGGGTATGATTAAGGTTGATTTTGTTGCTATTTCTATTTCAGGTTCATACATGCATGCATGCATACCTACATTGTAACACCCCGTCCCCTTCTCTTTTCTATTTATTACCAACCCTTCTAACTCATAGTGTTCTATGTTTCATCTCCCTATCATCTGTGTCATCTTTCATCATCATTTTGACTCCCTTGTTCTTTGTAGGTACCTGTGTAAGAGACTGTATTGAAGTAACCTCATCCCTCTATCCAGTACACTGTAGCCTTGCTCTTGTCTACTACAAACAATCACTCTCTGTCTTCTAGGTCACCTCTTGCCACTTATCACCTACTCTTAGTTTTATCTCATTACACATGTTTACCTTTGTCTACCTTTGCTATTGACTATCACTCCCCTTTGACTACACCTCAAAGAACCTTTCTATTTCCACTAATTCATTCTGGCCCGTTGATGTCATTGCACTTTCTTGTAATCTCTTCCTTGGCAACCTGAAAGAATGGAAACGTCTGATGTTTTGAGGCACTCCTGCTCATCTTACTCATTTCTGGTTGTGCTGCTGTTAGTGCTCTCTCATACTTCCTTCTTCTGTTCACTCCATCATCATCATCATCGTTTAACGTCCGCCTTCCATGCTAGCATGGGTTGGACGATTTGACTGAGGACTGGTGGAACCGGATGGCAACACCAGGCTCCAATCTAATTTGGCAGAGTTTCTACAGCTGGATGCCCTTCCTAAAGCCAACCATTCAGAGAGTGTAGTGGGTGCTTTTACGTGTCACCCGCACGAAAACGGCCACGCTCGAAATGGTGTCTTTTATGTGCCACCCGCACAAGAGCCAGTCCAGGGGCACTGGCAACGATCTCGCTCGAAAACCCTACAAGGCCAGTCAGGCGGTAT
>NC_068982.1:167335983-167336487 GCF_001194135.2 Octopus bimaculoides
AAATATTACATTAGATCTACCATAGATAACCCCAGTCCCATCTGAACCCCCAATCTCTCCACAACAAACTACAAACAACAACATATTTTGCATCAATACAGCTATGTAGACCACACCAACAGCTCAGCCACACAGGGAAATAGAAATATTGAAAATAAAAGACCATTTAGACATGACATATGAAAGATGCAGTTTGTTGCTACAGCAAACTCTAATCCTTATAGTCCATGCCTCTACATGAAAAACAATCTCCAAACATGCAGACACATATACAACACCCAGAACACATACACTATAACCATCACCAAGACCTACAGGTGTAGAGTAGCAGATATGGCCAGAAATAGATGAATAGGTGTACAGAAATAGACATGTCACACTGCACTACATACTACTGCATATCGAAGTATGTACTATGGTTCTAAACTAGACATTAGCATAGAACAAAGATCTTTCGGTTGCACCTAGTCTTTCAGCTCAATACCTGAACATCATAGATTCACT
>NC_068982.1:167336587-167349175 GCF_001194135.2 Octopus bimaculoides
CAGATCTACCTTTCAGCGTGCCGACGTTGAGAGTGCCAATCCTAATATATCAGTGTTAATTATTTATTAGCACTCTCACATCACTTAAGAGTGGGTCTTTGGATATACTTGTGCCACACTGCTGGAAATAAGATTTAATTCTTTGGTCAGGCCTTTATTCAACTATAGTAGGACTCATAGACAAAAATCTCACCCATTGACCTGCACAAGATAGAAAGAAAATGCTTGGAAAACTGACATGGCTACTGCAGCTACCACCACCACCACCACCACCACCACCACCACTAGAAGAAGGCTTTCTGGTTTTGTCATTGTCTTCTTCCTCATTGCTATTATCCTTACAAATAATATTAAATCTTGTAGGATATAAAGGCAATGAGCTGGCAGAATTGTTAGCACACCGAGTGAAATGCTTAGCAGCATTTTGTCTGTCTTCACATTTTGTGTTCAAATTCTGCTGAGATTGACTTTGACTCTCATCCTTTCAGGGTTGATAAAATAAGTATTAGTTGTGTGCTGGGGGTCAACGTAATTGACTTGCACCCTCCCTCTCGACTTACTGGTCTTGTGCCAAAATTTGAAATATTTGTAGGATATTATTTGTATCATGTCTCTTCAGTGTTTCAAGTGTAAAACCTGTTTAAATGTTGTTGCCATACATACAGGACACTCTCTATGAGAGAAACTCATCATCATCATCATCATCGTTTAACGTCCGCCTTCCATGCTAGCATGGGTTGGACGATTTGACTGAGGACTGGTGAAACCGGATGGCAACACCAGGCTCCAATCTAATTTGGCAGAGTTTCTACAGCTGGATGCCCTTCCTAACGCCAGCCACTCAAACTATTAAATATAAAATTTACATTCAGTTTCTTTACTAATTTATTTAAATGAATATTTCTGTCCTTTTGACTCTTTACTTACAAAACTATTTCCATGTGACTTCTGATTGTTTTCAGTATCACTACCACTGCTATCATCATTGTTATTGTTGACATTGTCATTGTTGTCATCATAACCACCACCATCAGTTGAATCAAACAGCTGTTGAAAATGACTTTTCTTCATACCTTTTTAGAATTACATGGCTACCTCTTCTCTTCCTGTATATTTAATGTATTATGTCTACATGACTAACTTGTACTATCATTAAGAAGTTAGCTATATTATTATGAAGTAGTGTTGGGGAAAATACTTTGTGTTTTTTTTGCTATGATGCTTTATGTTCTGACTTTAAATCCAACTGAAGTGAATTCTGATTTTCATTTTTCTAGAGTAGAAGACATTTAGTTTGCATCAAATACAGGAGTTAATTCTAATGATTATGCTCACATCCAATATTCATTACTTTGTACCTATGCTAGAAATCATTGTGGTAATGGAATGTCAAGTATATTGATAAGTTTTTGAGAATTGACTTTCTTCCAAGATTTAGTCCTTAGCTAAAACTTTTCACTTATATTGTGTTTAGACTTTTACTAAAAGTCTGAACAGAGCAATTTCATATTGACATTTCTTTATAGCATGGTTTTTTTAAAAATAGCTTTTGTTAATTTATTATTATGTTTTGGGATTCATTCTTGACCTGTAAACTATCAAACTTCATACATCGAGTGCCATTTAGTTTTGTGCTCCATTTTCTTATGTTATTTCTGTCAAGAAATAAGGGCAAGGGTGCTCTGTACTCTCACCACTCCTCTTGTCTCTCATTCCAAATCCCATTTTCAATACTCTGCTCTCTGTCTCCTTTCTCAGAATTGCAAACTCCTACTCCAATTTACATTTTTCTTATAGACACTAACCTGCAAATATTTACTGAATATCAATGTGTGGTACACACAACTTGCTATGCAATATGATATCAAGATTTGGTCCATGAGTATCTTTAGTGGGGTTCATCTTGCTGCAAGCATTCAAAACATTCAGTTTCCATATCACCTTTTTTTTTTTTTTTTTTTTTTACCTATGCACATTGGTCTGCAGACAAATGTTTAAATTGGGTTTGGGAGATTCTGCAAGCTAATGGGCATTGCCTGTCTGTCTGCCATTGATTAATTTAAGAATGACAAAAATGAGAATGTAATATGAGAAATGACGAAAAGGTTACTTCCTCCTCCTCCTCCTCCTCCTCCAGACTGCCGTTGTGAACATCATTATAATGAACACTGATCACACATTATGATCATCACCTTGTTCACCATTGTTCACTGCCTTGTTCACCACCGTGATCGCCAACCTTGTTTACCACTACAATCACCCATATCATTTTGTAAGAAAGAATCATTATTATTAGAAAACCATATGTACATAGTTACTGGTGAATGAAATTTGTCATTTTGGAAATGCATGAATGATATACAAGTTCTTATTCTCTTTTATTATCAATTTGTAACTTTGTTCCTCTACATCATTAAGATAATAAGTTGACAACTGTGGTAGATTGCTAGATTAAAATGTCTGACATTATTTAATTTCATTGTGAGATGGCGAGCTGGCAGAGTTGTTAACATGGATAAAATGCTTAGCATTTCTTTTAGCTCTGTAGTACCGCATAGTTCTAGACGCCATGTTGGAACATTCATCTGCGCATGCGCAAGGATTAGAGCCTGCCGAAGACCTGCCAGAAGCCCCTTGTGCGCATGCGCAGTCATCAGCGGCAGCTGGGGTTCACCACCATTCACTCTCTTCGATCATGGCTTCTGACCGGGCAGGACACAACTTAGAGCAGCTCCGTCGAGAATGGGACTTTTAATG
The DNA here is from genome assembly GCF_001194135.2 of Octopus bimaculoides. NCBI lineage: Eukaryota > Metazoa > Mollusca > Cephalopoda > Octopoda > Octopodidae > Octopus > Octopus bimaculoides. The sequence continues at coordinate 167,339,345 of NC_068982.1, forward strand.
GCGAGTAGCACTGTGAGTCTGTAATAATGCCTTATTGCCTTGGTGCCTAACTACCAACCCCGCTGCTTCTTCATCTAGGTGTTCACAGCTACCGCTAACTAGAGATGGAACGTTTACTCAGAGAAATAAATTATTATTGTTATTTATTCAGAGAGATCTTGTCCTCACCTTTTCCTTCAATGAATTATGTATGGAATTGTGAAGCACCCAGCAAGTGCTAAATCACATTTTCTACAGCTCTTTATGTTCTGAGTTCAAATTCCATGCACACACCAAGATATTCTTTATCATCATCATCATCATATGTCCATTTTCCATGCTGGCATGGGTTGGATGGCTTGACAGGAACTCGTAAGGTCTAGGGCCACATCAGGTTCCGTAGTTTGTTTTGGCTTGGTTTCTATGGCTGGATGCCCTTCCTAATGCCAACCACTCCACAAAGTGTACTGGGTGCTTTTCTATGTGGCACCATCACAGGTGATTTTTAAGAGGTATGAACACCAGTGCTTTTTACATGGCACCTTGGTTTTAGGATCTCAATTCTGTTGTGGTGGCGGATCTTCTCAAGTAGAACAATGTGCCACATAACTCAATCCACTGTTATCTCTTTCATAAGGTTCAGCATTTTGAGATCAGCCTTCAAAACTTTGTCTCATGTCTTCCAGGGTCTCCCTTTATTACAACTTTCCTTCATTTTAAGGGATTGACACTTCTTTATGCAGCTATCTTCATCCATTTGCATTACATGACCAAACCAGCACAGCCTCCCCTCTTGCAGACTGCATATAATTCCTCTTATGTCCAACTCCTCGGTCATGAGTGGACGGCCATCATATATATATGATTAATCAAAGGACATACTAAGTATGTCTACCTGCTGGAAATTAGGTAGACATACTTAATATGTTCTTTGATTAATTTTAATCCTCCAGCTATTTAATGCATTTTTTTTTTTTGGTGGGGGGACTGCAATTATATATATTATTGATTCTGTGATTATCATTTTTAAAATTGCTACACTGGATAATAACAGAGTTAATGATATCTTCGAAAATTAATTTTTTGTGAATTATTTGCTCCGTATATGTACACATATATATATATATATATATATATATATATATACATAAAGTTTTTATGTTGAGTCCTTTTTATGTTTTGTAACTTAGTGGTTTGACAAGTAGATTGATAAAATAATTGCTTACACTGAAGTTTTAGTATCAATATGATCAACTAAATCTTTTAAGTTGGTGCTTCTGTATGACCAAAGTCCAATGACTGAAATCACTAATTTTAATAACAAGAGCACTCACAGAGTGCAAACCTCAGCCAAGGCAACACCAACGTCCTCTCAACGATTAGCCGGAGATGATTTCTAAAATGAGAATATCTGAAATAAACTCAACTGCTCTCACAAATGAGAATATTAAAAATGAACCAGCCTGCTCTCAAAAATTAAGTAAGAAAAGAAACAGGAAAAATAATCCAGAATCCTTGTCCGGTACCGGATCGATCCGAAAATCTAATCAGTTTGTGCTAGACATGAGGCCAAACATCCCTGTAAGTTTCATCAGAATCCATCCAGTGGTTCTTGAGATATTTTGTCCACAGACAAACAAACAAGCACGACTGAAAACAATACCTCCGTCTTCACTGAGGCAGAGGTAATTAATACTATCTTTAGAATGAACCTAGTTTGAAACAATTAATAAACAAGGCCAACAGGAAGTCTATGGCAAATAAAAACACACTTTTTGAGCTCTATAAAGGATGTACAGGACTTTAAATATAACTGTCAAATCAAATCTTTTTATTCTCAAGGTTTAAAAAAAGAATCTAGAAATATATCAAGATTTTCAATGTATAACAAAAGAAGTACTAGGAGTATGCACTAAATATTCTATTATTATTATACTTGTATATAAATTATATACCTGGGTTACTTTCACAACCTGTTTGTTACTTTTGATTCTTGATTTATATCTGAATTTCCAGATATTATGAGGTAAACTTATTTATGAATACTAGACTGTTAGGTTTTAGATTTATATGTAATTTTACAAATGTACTAAATGTACTTTGTAAGTTCACAAGGTAGGAACTAATTTGTTTTTAATTGGTTGGGTAAGTATGGTTGTAAGTTTGATATTTCCCTTTTTGTTGTTGCTGTTGCTTAGCCCAAACCATGCTAGCTTGGAAGATGGATGTAAAATATTGATAATGATGGTGTGTGTGTGTGTGTGTGGGGGGGGGGGGGCATTGGTGTTAGGAAGGGTATCCCGATGTAGAAATCATGCCAAAGCAGACAGTAGATCTTGGTGTAGTTTTCTGACTTGCCAACTCCTGTCAAACATCATCCAACCCATGCCAGCATGGAAAATGGACATCAAATGATAAAGATAATGATAAATATATTCACACACATGTAAGTACGCAATCATATTCATTACAGTTTCATGTTTTGTGTATGACAACATGCAAATGTGTTGAGAGAAAAGTTGGGCATAAGAAGCATAAAATGTATACAAGAGAAAAGACTGCTGGCATGGTTATATGATTTGTAAGAGGACATTTGCATAAAGAAGTGCCAATCACTAAATGTGGATGAAACTTGAGGAAGAGGGAGACAAAGAAGATATTGGATGAAGTAATGAAGACTGACCCTGTTATCTCCTTACAGAGGATATAACAAGGACTCAGTTGATTGGTGATTTGCTGTACTCGATAACTGGACATATTGCATTGCCACTTTTGTGCTACCAGTTAACCTTCTCTTTGGCACCACTTCCTTTGTCACCCACGCCACATCCTCAATGTCATCCCTCACCATTTTATTTTCTACTGGATGCCCCTTTCCAATGAACTCCATCTCATATCCCAGAGCCATATGATTGTGAAGTAGACATTTTAACCTCACAGCATGTAACCATACTCCTCCCCACCACACACAATTATATAATGAACATATGTTTATTCTCACAAGACATGTGCCCACAACAATGCATAACCCCATAAACTCACTTGCTATGCTCATATCTGCTTAGCATAACACATCATACATCCTCATGCACATATACCAAAATGGCACATATATCGACACAGTCTACCTATACAGATGATGAACATAACTAACAACCCAACAGAGTAGGCCTCTTGCATAGTTACTAACCTGTAAGAAATACCAAACAAATTTCTCTCTCCCTACTTAAAAAGAAAAAAAAAAAAAACGCATTGGGTAACACTGATACACTAGCTGAAATACAGAGAGAGAGAGAGGGAGAGTGGTCATAGCTGGAATGTTTTTCAATATTAGGTCTGCTCATTCAGAGCTCACCTTAGGTTAAGCAAGAAACACCTACTAAAGCTTTGGTGGACTCAGCCTTGTGTATGAAATTGGGTAGACTTGTTGGATGGACAGTACTGGTCCTTGTGTGGCAGATTATGTGTCACCAGGTTTAACACCACTAGTTGGTCCTTGGGTGTTTTTAGCAGAGTCCATGCTGTTGCATGCATCTGTACTAACACTGTGGTAAGCTTAGTAGCTTCATCCAATGCTCCTGTTGCAGCAACTCTTGTGGTTCTTCCTCCTATTCCATTCCAGTGTTGGTAGCCCTTCTTCCCTGATTAGGCCATCAAAACACACAACACACATACAAACAAATATTTAAAGATAAAATTGTTTTATAACTGAAAGTACTTTAAAAAACCTGGTTCAATCTCTGCTCAGTTGATCACTTATTTTAATATCATTTTTCCCAAAGAGCAGTGATCGCAGAGTTAACAGAACACTGACCAAACTCTGTATTCATATCCTGGTATTGACTCTGCATTACAGTCATGGTCAAACACCTCTTAGAGACTAATTCCACTTAACCTTCAGTAGATACTATGAATGGCACTATTTATTACTCTGAGCAGTTGCAGCACTGTGGAAATAAGATCTCATTGGCTTATAGTACTGAGTTTATGATGGATCAGCATCCCACCAGTAGAGAGGGTGGGTATTTTTTGTTAGAGAAGCTAAAGTTAAATGCTGGTTCAATGGTTCATTGTGACCAGGAAACAGATTAGCCCTTTTTAATAAAATATTGAAAAGTATGGAAGTACAAGTCAATAAATAAGACGAGACTGTAAGTTGACTTAACTAGGATGCTGTAGTAGTGCTGCAACATTGTGACAGTATTCCAACAAAGCCAGAATCATAATACAAGTACCAAACCATTTATCTGGCAAGCCTGGGATAGGAGTTTGTCTGGATTTCTGGATACAGGCTAAGTATATATTTAAAATAAAAAAGAAACAATGATAAGCAAGGGATAAAACTGTATTTAACAGGTACAAATTAATACACTTCTGAAGCAAGGTCTGTTTGATCTCTATTAATTTGTTTAAATTTCTTAAAATAACCTGTAAAGAAAGCTTGTTAAACCTATATAGGATGAAAATTAAGTGAAGAATAGAAATGAATATAATTTCACTTAATAGATACAGGTATAAATTAATACAAGATATGCTCAACATTCATATCCTGAGTCTTAGGGCTTCTTAAATTAATCTATTTCATTGTTATGATTAATTACTTGCATGTTGCAGAACTGTCATTTCTGAACAAAACCACATCAAAAGTATTACTTTATGACAAAAACAATGAAATAAAAACTATAAGAGGCAGATAACATTCAGAAAACATGATAGGCCACAGAAAACACCAGAAAAAGTAGTCGCATAATGAACACAGCTGTAACTACTAAATTCAAAACTAGATAATTTTAGAAATAACTGGTTTTCTGGATTATCCAGATTTCTGGAAGCTTGTTAAGTATTCAGTATCACCATCATCATCATCATTTAATGTCCGCTTTCCATGCTAGCATGGGTTGGACGATTTGACTGGAGACTGGCGAACCTGATGGCTACACCAGATTCCAATCTGATCTGGCAGAGTTTCTACAGCTGGATGCCCTTCCTAACGCCAACCACTCTGAGAGTGTAGTGGGTGCTTTTTACGTGCCACCGGCATGAGGGCCAGTCTGGCAGTACTGGCGACGGCCATGCTCAAATGGTGTTTTTTACGTGTCACCTGCACAGGAGTCAGTCCAATGTTTTGTTCACATGTCACCGGCACAAATGCCAGTAAGGCGAAGCTGGAAGCGATCACGCTCAAATGGTGCTTTTTACGTGCCACCGGCACGGGAGCGAGACTGCTGCTCTGGCAGTGATCCAGCTCGGATGGTGCTGTTAACGCTCCACTGGCACGGGTGCCAGTCATCAAATTTAGTTCAGTTTCGATCTCACTTGCCCCAACAGGTCTTCGCAAACTGAGTTTAGTGTCCAATGAAGGAAAGTTGGCATGGGTGCCAGTCATCGAATTTGGTTCAATTTCGATTTCGATTGCCTCAACAGGTCTTCACAAGCAGGGTTTTGTGTTCAAAGAAGGAAAGGTACGCATAAGTGGGCTGGCTACACCCCTGGCAGAGGCCATGGTGTATGGTCTCACTTGTCTTGCCGGGTCTTCTCACGCACAGCATATTTCCAAATGGCTGTTCGTACACATGCGTCATACAGTCTACCTTTTACTCTGAGCGAGAGGGTGAGCTCTCTGAACTTTGCCCAGGCTATTCTTATTCTAGCAGCTACACTCTCTTATTGCTCCCAAATCTTTAACATTGTCCTCATTGTCTCTCTCGAACATTCACATAATCTCATTATCAAAGGAAATTCCATTTTTATCATAATCTTTGTCTGTTAGTCAAACTGCTACCTGTGTTGGACACATGTTCATTCTATTGACCTAAAAGCCCCTTAAATTGCAATTCATATTCTGTTCCATCTGTATCATTGGAACTGTCATACATTTGAAAAAATTTCATCATTTACTTGAAATACCTTCTCATGTGTCTTAAACCCATTGCACAATAATATTTGGGAGTTTGAAAGCACCTATCTTTGTTAGTTCCTGGTTTTCTGATACTGTCCTTATGTTTCACAATTTCCTTATATGTATTTTAAATAACTTATTTAGTGAAATGTCTAATGGCTGTGGAATCTCTAGAGATGACTTCCCGTCTTATTTAAGTGAATCTGTAAAGATAAAATTACAGGAAAATGAAACGAGATAGAATTGATCTCATATACAAAACAATTGTCGACTCTTTAGTTTTTTTTTTTTTCATCCAGCCAAACATGTATTTAATACATTCTTCATCCCTTTAAATGAACTTCAACAAGCATACCATGTGAACATTTTTCCTTTGATATACTTTTTCTTCCAAGTATTACTATTGATTTAAGTTTTATACCATCAGCTAGGCATACTAAAACTGCAAAATGTTGCCATTCTTGTCCAGTTATTTTAACACTAATAGTGGTGTTTTTCTAAAAAGTTCACTGGTATTACCACGCAGGTTGATAAAATATTGGAGTTTCATTCCTGTTTCTTTTTGTCAACAATACATACCCATGTCTGCATCAAATGATTATAAATTCATGGAATTGTATAGTTTATATTCTCCATATTCTTTGGTAACTTTTGTATAATATGGGTTTACTTATGCAGTGCTTTCATATTTCTATGTAAAAGTCTGATACACCATTTAGCTGAAGCATGGAACTTTTGAATAATATTTTATTTACTTATGCCTCTGAAAAGCTGTAATGCTTTTATTCTGATAGCCATGGGGACGATAGCAAGTACTTTCAGCTGTTAACATACCCAAGTATATAAATCTTTTTCCAGTTTCTTATATAGAAAGACACTACAGCATTTAACTGTGTTCATTTTTGGCATTTTCTTGAGTGTTTCCTTTTCTTTCTGTCAATCCCTTCCTAATTTTTCCAACACATAAAGCTCTCTCTCATTACTTCCATTGTCCATATACTTCAACATATTCAATAACACACAACTTAAAACCAGCCTCTCCGTTTGTTGTTCTGCCTTAAGTGCTCATTGTTTAGTTTTTTCTTTTGTCTCTTTTTCTTATCAGAAGTAGAATTAATTTCTTAACACTTCTGGTGCATATATAAAGAGGTTCAGACTAATGTATCATCATAAGTATGTTTGTTTTGTAACAGAATCAAACTCTACTTAAGTGGTTGTGTTTGTTTTTGTGTGATGTCAACAACATATATCTGTTTACAGTATCAGCATCCAGATTTCATAGTAGCATAACTGATATGCCCTACACACTCAATTGTTTGTTGATATGTGTGTGGTGCAAATTTCAGGCCTAGATCCCTGATGGTTCAGTAAATAAGTTACATGTGACTTTCCATGCAAATTTTTGAGTAAGAAACTGACTTACCTATGACTATATATTCTAATGTCAGTACAGAACATACTATTGCTTGGTACTCTTTGTCCATTCATATCACCACATGTTCATATTGGTGTACTCATCTCTTTTGCACGCACCAAACTTAACTCATTGGCATACACAGATCTTCCACATTTAGTGCTCTTATCTCACATACCGCAGTGTGGTATTGTACATTTTATATGTTTCATAAAACCTACCATTTGTATGAAGAAAGAATAGTTTTGTTGCTAGAAGAGGTAATAGTTCCTGGAACTCCTTGCATCTCTTTGTTATTCTTGCTGTTATCTTCTCACTATTTCTGTCTCTAGCATTATTTAGCTAATTTATGTCACCAAAACAAGCAAGCAACTAATTTATTGACATCATTTCTTGGGGCTGCCATCTCCTCTTTTTGACTATTGTAGTGTATCTAGTTTTCTGTCAGTCTCCCAGAGATCCCACTACATTTTTTATATATCCAGTTTTTGTAAAGAGTAGTTATCTACTTATTCTTTTAAGCCTTTGCAGTTGGAGTCAGATTTTGTTTTCTAGTACTAATTAATATTTAAAGTAGTTTTAGTGTTGATCACTGAATTATAGACCATATTTCCAGATTTTGATCCTATTTTATTCCCTGCAGCTCTTTACAGATTCCCTACGGGAACCAGGTTGCCAGAGTGATTAATATTTCTGTTTGGAAAATAATGAAAAGCAATATATATTACATGCCAACATGAGTATATATTTGTGTACAAAGCTAGTTGCTTTTGAATTGTTTTACTAAGAATATATATGGCTACATATTTTTCTTATATCAGGTTTATCTCTTCTGTATATCCTACTTAAAGAAACAGTCTGTTTCATTAAGTTAATGGGCCCTGATACTGAGTTAAACCCCTTGAAGCATCGTTCTCCTCTGTAAAGTTATAATGTCCAGAAAATAATTGCAATTTCCTTTAAACAATTATCACAATAAAGTATATAAGTTCCTGTTCGGAATTGAAACTAAATTGCAGATTTCTACTGACACTACAACTGATGCTGATCTCATTTTACTTGTTAATTATTTGAAAACAGTTTATAACGAAGAAAAAGGAAGATGTGACATACCTAGTGGTTGTAGTAACATTGTTAGATTGTGGAACCAGTTTATTATTTTTTTTATGGAGTTATTCAAGGACGTCACTCCTATTGTTTTCTTCAGACTTTAACAAAACACTCATTAATATTGCTATTATCTAATATCAGGTTATCCTTGATCAAGTTGGTCTATGATCAAAAGTGTAGCAGTTGTGATGACCCTATCCTTTCTTTTTTTCAGACAAGGTATTTCAGGTTACATTTTCCAGTGTAAAAGGAAGAATTGGCTGCTATTTTTAACAGGTTGAAAGACCATGTAGATGCTTCTGTTTCAGCTTGTACTCATTAATATTATCTTAGTGCTGTTATGGTGCCTACTTAGAGCTAGGCGAAGTGCCTTGGCCACAGTATTAGTGAAAGGATATTAACCTATAACTCCACAACTGCCTCTTACGGTATCATGTTAACTGTTCAGTATATATAAGTAGAATGAAATGTTTCTCAGTTGAAATTGGAACATCATCATCATCATCATCATCATCATCATCATCATCATCATCATCATCAATGTTTAATGTCTGCTTTTTATGCTGGCATGGGTTGGATGGTCTGACTGAGGGCTGGCAAGCCAGAAGGTTGTACCAGGTTCCAATCCGATCTGGCAAATTTTCGACAGCTGGATGCCCTTCCTAATGCCAACCACTCAAAGAGTATAGTGGGTACTTTTTACGTGCTGCCGGCACGAGGGCCAGTCAGGTGGTACTGGCATCGACCATGGTGTTTTTATGTGCCACCGGCGCAGGACCAGTCAGGTGGCACTAGCATCAACAACACTTGAATGGTGCTTTTTACATGCCACCAGCATGGGTACTGATCAGGCGGTAGTGTCATTGGCCGTGACAACAATTTCACTTGCCTCAACAAGTCTTCGTAAGCACAGTTTATCGCCCAATGATCGAAGGGTACTCTTAAATGGGTTGGTTATGCTGCACTGGCATAGGCCACGGTTACGATTTCACTTGGCTTGCCAGGTCTTCTCAAGTACAGCATATCTCCAAAGGTCTCGGTCACTTGTTTTCGCCTCGGTGAGGCCCAATGTTCGAAGGTCGTGCTTCACCAGGTCTTCCTTGGTCTACCTCTTCCACAGGTTCCCTCAATCGCTAGGGTGTGACACTTTTTCACACAGCTGTCTTCATCCATACACAACACATGACCATACCAGCGCAGTCGTCTCTCTTGCACACCACATCTGATGCTTCTTAAGTTCAACTTTTCTCTCCGGGTGCTTACACTCTGTTGTGTATGCACACTAACATTACACATCCAGCAGAGCATACTGGTTTCATTCCTCGCAAGCTTATGCATGTCCTCAGCAGTCACAGCCCATGTTTCACAGCTATGTAGCATGGCTGTTCGTACACATGCGTCATACAGTCTACCTTTTACTCTGAGCGAG
>NC_068982.1:167349456-167356956 GCF_001194135.2 Octopus bimaculoides
ATAGCACCTGAGCATTTGCCACATACAAAAACTATCTCCCCAGTTAGCCTTCCTTTGATATTGCTGCACCTCTTATGTGTCCATAGCTTACACTGGGAACATCTTATGGAGTTTCTACCTATTCCTTTTCTACAGATTGAGCAGGGCCATCTACCTGAAGGGATCTGTGGTTTGTCTGCCTTCCTACTTATTAAGACTTTGGTTTTAGCTAGGTTGACTCTAAGGCCCTTCGATTCTAATCCTTGCTTCCACACCTGAAACTTCTCCTCTAGTTCCTATAGTGACTCAGTAATTAGAACAAGGTCATCAGCATAGAGGAGCTCTCAGGGGCATCCTGTCTTGAATTCCTGTATTATTGCCTAGAGGACTATGATGAATAAGAGTTGGCTGAGGATTGAACCTTGGTGGACCCCTACCTGGAATTCTTCACTATACTCATTGCCAACCCTCACCTGACTGATACCGTCCCTGTACATGGTTCACACAGCTCTCACTAACCATTCATCTATCCCTAGTTTCCTCATTTACCACCAGATAAGGGATCGGGGGACCCTGTCAGAGGCTTTCTCCATGTCAAGGAAAGCTAGGTACAGAGGTTTATCTTTGGCTAGGTATTTCTCCTGCAGCTGTCTTACCAGAAATATAGCATCAGTAGTGCTTTTCCCTGGCACAAGCCCAAACTGCATCTCATCTAGACTGACTCTCATTACCTGATACAACAACTTGATACTTTTGTATCTAATGCATCACCTTTTCCTTTGTAGCAGTTGACTATGGTGCTGCTATACCAGTCATTGGATATGACTCCTTCATGTATCACCTGATTCACTATATGGGTGACTAGACTATAGCCAATACCGCCAGATATTTTAAGCATCTCTTCAGTGATTCCTGATGGGCTGGGGGCTTTCCCTGTCTTCATACTTTTAATTGCTTTATCTACCCAAGGTGCTGTCAATTTGGATAGCTGGTCCCTCTGTTGGGAACCAGGTTACAGATTTGATTCTCTGGGAGTTTGTCTCCGTTCTAGAGTGTGGATATAAAATCAGTATCGGTTTTATATTTCAAAGTACTCTCATTTGTAATTATCTCTTTGTGGCCAGTATAATGGAATTGTATCCTAAGATATATTACTTGAATACTGGAAAAAGTGGTTTCAAATATTGCTGGTGAATGTGATGTTTTATTGGATGCAAGTTCTGTAGAAATAAATTCCAGGTAGATAGGTTGAGGTCAGAATTGGATTTCACCTTTTGGTTGTAGTTATTTCACTTTTGTTACAAATGCTCTTAGGAAAGGCATGAACATTGTGATCTCACTTTCTCCTTTCTCATTATGAATCTAGTGCATTATGTGTGTGTGTGTGTGTGTGTGTGTGTGTGTGTGTGTGTGTGTGAAAGAAATGTTTGAAATTGTATTGAGTTCAAATAATGTTCTTATATTCTGTTACTAGTTTCAACTATTGGACTGCAATCATGTGAGGAGTGAGGTGAGGGTGGGCTACCACCAAGGTATTGTAGTCAATTATTTTGACTTGATTACTTATTTCAGCTTGTCTTTATTTCAATAATCTGTATTTATTGAATGACTAAGTTAAATGTTTAGCACAAAAAACCACAGCTCAGTGTGCTGTTTTACACTGGGTACACACACATACATACTCTGTTATATTGAAAATGTGATAGTGTTCTGTTATTATTAGTATTATTTTCCTTTTTAATTAATGACTGTTCCTATTTACTTATTAATCTTTTATGTTAGTTTGAAACAACATTTTCCTCAGCCCACCTATATTTTAAAGCCTCAGCTTCATTTTCTAAATGAAGTTGTGATAGAGGCGTATTTTGCCACTGTTTTGAACATCATAAGAAGGAGGTCATGGGAATGAGGGAATGACTTAATTGATAAATCCATCATTACTGGATTTGAAATTGTTTAATGGTTAACTACAGTTACTTTCATAGTTTGTGTGCTTTGTCAGTGTGTTGAGGATTGTATCAAGGAATGTTAGTTTTGTTTATCTCCCACTTTATAACATGAGTAACTTACTGCATGCAAAATACCTTGAATATGAAATATATTGTAAAAAGGAGGAAATGATTAAACATTATTCTATACATGGACTCTGATGCTGTTGATTTTGACAAATAAGTTTCCAGTGCTTATGATTAATGGAACTACCCACCTGATAAAGTTTAGTGTAAGTGGCTGAGTATTCCACATGCTTTTACTCATGATATAATCTTCAAGCAGAGTCAACATATGACTGGGTAACAAGGTTATGTCATTAAGAAGTTTGCTTCACAATCACAGGGTTCCTGGTTCAATCCCAGTGCTTAGCATGTTTGATAAATGCCTTCTGTGATAGCCTCAGATCAACCCAAGCTTTGTGAGTGAAATTGAAGTAGATGAAAACTATGTCGAAGGCCATCTGATGGGCTATAATTATGATGTGGGTGTTTGTATGTACTTGCTCTTTTGTCCATGTATGTGTACATACATGTGTGCTCACACTCACCCCCCTTCTCTTTCTTTAAAAAGTTTCCCTCTATGTAAAGCTTTATGATATGCAGAAAATAACTAAAATTTCATACATTGTGGCATTATTATACTGCTAGCTATTGTTGTAGAGACCTGAAGGCTACACTTTGTGAAGCTTGTAGTTGTAGGCTCTTAGTGGCAGGAAACATTTCCTTCTTTAAGTTCACTTACTATGTACCGCTATTCAATTTAAAAGTTGTAAAATGAAAAACTCTCTCTCTCTCTCTCTCCACTTCTGTGACTGCTGATTCTGTCTAAGGAGGTAAAAAGTTTGTTTCCTCACCACATGGTTCTGGGTTCAGTCTCACTGCATGATATAGGTAAATGTCTTCTATTGTAACCTCAGGCTGACCAAAGCCTTGTGAGTGGTTTTGGTAGATGGAGACTGAAAGAAACTTGTTGTGTACGTGTGTGTGTGGTTTTGTGTTTGTCCCCCCCCTCCCCTTGATAACTGGTGTTGGTTTGTTTATGTCCCCATAACTTAGCAATTCTGCAAAAGAGACAAGTAGAATATGTACCAAGCTTGAAAAAAAAATTAAGTGCTGTTGTGATCGTGACTGCAACACCCTAGCCACTAGGCCATAAAATCAATAGAGCCAGTCAAACTGATGAAATATGATTGTGGTCACTAAACTTGCCACCAGTGGCTGCCAAATCTCCAAATTACTCCTTATAATTTGGAAGAAAGAGGAACAACACTTGGATTATGTAGTCCTTTTAAATATACCATTCTCATCCTGCTTTTGAATTGCAGTACATATTAGGTAAACAAAAAGCTTTAAGGGTAACATGTTTCCTCTCACAAATTGTCTACAAATTTATTAAGCCTTGTGATCTCCACAGTAACCAGCAGTATAATTACACCACGGTATTGTAAAATGTAGTCGTTTTATGCATCAGTTAATATGGTCCGTGCCAAACAACAACTTCAAAAGTTAGTCAATACCATTCAGATACGAACTTTTACCCAACCCTTGGTAGCATGGAAAACAAACAAAACAATAATGATGAGGATACCACTGCCATGCTAGGACAGGATGAGTTGGATAGGTCTTGGCACTAATTGGGATCTTTGTCATCTGGAATACACAGCAACAAAGAACACATGCTTTAAGGATCAATAATAAGGGGTGGGGATGAATTGATTTTTTTAAAGAACTATTTCTAAGGCACATGCTATTTATCTTAGGAATTCTTGAGTTATCTCCCCTATTGTCAACCAGTTTGTTGTTCCATAGATGAAATTTCAAAACCATTTCTATTTGTAATAGTTGTTGTCTAGTCCAAGACCAGCCTTCATTGAAAATATTCGAACCATGTCCTGACCATATCTTTTTCAGGCAGTAGAACATTATCCAGTCTGTCCTTTTTTTTTTAAAGACTAGTTTAATTTGAGTGAGATTTGGCCAAGGGGGTTTGATGTCCTGCATGAATTCATAGTTGATGCCCGTCTCAAGAGAAAAAAAAAAAGTAGTTTTATTAATTGTTATTTGATCTGCAATTTAAAAAAATATTTTTTATTCATTGCTTCATAAAATAGGTCTAATAAATTGTCACTTTTTCAAATAACCAGGGTTAATTTTTGTAGTATAGTGTTTTTTTTTAAAGTTTGATGGTATTAGCTTGATGATGTCATACTATCCCTTCAGTATATCCTCTGCATCTTAGCTTTTGTCTGTCGTGTGATTTGATATCACTATTTTTACCCTTGGTTACCTTCAACCCTGAGTCCACTTGCTGAATGTTTTTGAACCAGGTTTGATAACTTGATAAACTGATATCTGTAAGGGAGTACAGATAGAAGTGGCTTTCCAGCAGATGCCCACCGTCCAGTTCTGACAGTAACATTATGGTAACATTATAATGATAATAATTTCAAATTTTGACACAAGGCCAGTGATTTTAGGGGTAAATAGATTACATTTACTCCAGTGCTCAACTGTTACTTTATTTTATCAAATCTGAAAGGATGAAAGCCAAAGTTGTAAGAGCTGGAAGAAATGCCACTAAGTATTTTGTTCAATGCACTAACAGTTTTCTCAGCTTGCCACCTTAATAATGATAACAGCAATCCTTTCTACTATAGACACAAAGCCTGAAGTTTAAGGGTGGAGGCAAGTCAGTTACATCAATCCCAGAGCACAACTGCTTCTTTATTTTATTTCACCTGAAAGGGTGAAAGGCAAAGTCAATATTTTATGAAATACTTGTAGACCATGTAAATGGTTTCCATATTTGCATGAGTTGGTCATAATTTGATGAGGTAGATATTTTTATGGCGAGATGTCCTTCCTGTTGCAAACTCTTATCTGTTTCCAATTAAAGCAAGTTTGTCTGTGATAATTTACATAATTTTTATACAATGAGTATTTCTGACCAAGATTTGTGTAAAACTTAAAACCAGTTGAGTCAAAATAGGAGTTACTGATGAATAATAAAATAGAAAAACTAAAAGTACTTTTGTTTAGGTTGCTAATATTATTGGAAAATTGATAGACGCCACACTCTGTTTTCATTTCTGCATTCAAACATTTCCTATCCAGGAAAATCAGCAGGTCACATTTAGTATATTTGCCATATGATTTATGCTTTTCTAAATCCAAATTTTTCTTTCTTTCTTCAGGATGGCCCCGGAAGTAATCCTATGTGAAGCTATCAAAGACAATCCATACAACTATAAAGCTGACATATGGTCATTAGGTACGTTCCTTCATCATATAAACATATACTTACTGCTTCTGCTCACTAAATTTGTCATTTATTATTATTGATGACTTAAGAAAAAAATATTACACCATGACCTGACACTTAGTTGGTAACTAAGTATATGACTATATACTTTACAGATGATTTCTAACTGTTTTATGTGTTATAATTCTTGACCCAGCTTAAACATGGTATAACTCTATAATCAGTGGTTATTCTGTATCCGTATGCATCTATCCTTATCCTATTCAACCATACCGTCCATCCCATTTTATCAGCTCTTCCTCACTGCTATGTTATGATGACAACTAGAATTATTATGCACAAGTACATTGTTAATAGTTTCAAAATAAACAAAAGTCACTTTATAATAGTCATTAACTACACATCACTCCATTGTTTAACTTGGGTAGTTATCAGATTTTTGGAAGTGAAATCAAGAGAATGAAATCTCGTCTTAAATATCAGTTGGTCTTCCAACATTTCAGGAAAGCTGAAAAATCTGCTTCAAATATTTCAAAGTTCTTTTACTGGTCACATATGTTATTCTTGAATGTGTATAAATACTTAATTTTGTTTAATTTGGAATGGTCACTGCCAATACACTAAGCAAGGGGTAAAAATCAACAAACAAAATAAATGGCATCTGTAAAAATTTAAATTCAATTCTTCTTTCCTCATTACCCTTGTAGGTGTGAATATAATATATGAACCAGCGTCGCCTTCCTGGCACTTGGCCGGTGGCACGTGAAAAGACGTTTTAGCGAGGTCGTTGCCAGTGTTGCTGGACTGGCTCCTGTGCAGGTGGCACATAAAATACACCATTTTGAGTGTGACTGTTGCCGGTACCACCTGACTGGCCTTCATGCCGGTGGCACGTAAAAGCACCCACTACACTCTCAGAGTGGTTGGCGTTAGGAAGGGCATCCAGCTGTAGAAACTCTGCCAAATCAGATTGGAGCCTGGCGTAGCCATCTGTTTCGCAAGTCCTCAGTCAAATCGTCCAACTCATGCTAGCATGGAAAGCGGACGTTAAATGATGATGATGAAAGTATATTAATGAAAATATACTGTATCTGTTACAAATTAAATTTTACCAACAAATACATTTGTTATATTCTGTCTTTGTCTCTCCTCTTATTATCTCTTTGTCTTCCTCTGTTTCTTATGCATAGTTGTATACAGCAATAGATATGTCAGAAACATCATCATCATCATCATCATTTAACGTCCGTTTTCTATACTGGCATGGGTTGGACGGCTTGACAGGAACTGGAGAATAAAAAAGGAAAGGGGAAATGAGTATAAAATAGGAGGGGGTGATTTTCATTTTCTCAGTAGCCTGTACTTGACTTTTGAAATATGTTCCTACTTTAGGGAGTAATGAAAATGCTTACATGTCTGTTACGAATTCTTGTAATGATGTCATATACTGCACTTGGAGCTGAACCTATTCCCCCTCCCCCCACCCTTATTCCTCTAAGTAGTGAGAGTAGTTGAGTCAGAGCCATACAGAAATTTGATCTTCACAATTACAGAAGTCCTCTGTATTTTATAATTGCTTCATTGCTTTAATTTCACAATACAAGAAGTTGGAACCAAAATAAAACAAGCAAAAATATACAAAATAAATGGAAAAAAAGTCTTTTGGAAAGGTTAAGAAAAAGATGTCACCAAATTCTCTTGGTTGATAATTAAATGAATTTTTGGATGTATTTAACATATTTAAAACATTTTCATGAGGGGAAGTTATTGGAAATGAAAGGTAAAGATTTCTAACCTGTTTGATATTATCAGTTTTAAGCAACAAGTTCTTTTAATTTTCTTGAAAAGGATTGGCTTAAATGTCTTGTGTAATTTTTATTTTTAGATTTAGAAATTTGTGATTCTAAACCTTGATGCCAATTATTTATTTTTTTCTCTCATTAAAAATAAAATTTTTTGATATTTTTAAGAGTCTTGGCTAATTTTCTGATGCTCTAGTAAACTCCCGTTAAGCTGATTCAGCAACTTTTATTTCTTCAGCTTTTATCATTTTGTGTTCAATATTTGTGAACATAGGTTTCTTGAAAAACATGTCATCTCATCTTCTATATTGTCCTCTATAAATTTAAGACCTTTGCCTGTAAATAACTGTTTGTAAGGGCTGCAAAACAAAAAGTTTATAGTGTGCTGAGTTTATGAACCTTTGATTTTAAATTGAAGACACTTCATTACTTTATGCTAATGCCACTAATATCTTTGAAAAATACA
>NC_068982.1:167361956-167364008 GCF_001194135.2 Octopus bimaculoides
GCCCAGTTCATTTGCTCGTATTGTAAAATCATCCAACAATTGGCTATCATCATCATAACTAGGTTAAATTTATAAGTCATCTATTTTATCTTTATAGAAAACTGGCTTGATGGATTGTTTTTGTGATTTAGAGAGGATTATCTTGAGTTCATAAATATAGATATGTAATCATTGTTATCTTTGGCATCAACCACACACATACATGTGCAAATTGACCAATCTTGGCAAAGATTTTTTTCCATAGATATTAGAATATATTCAGGTAAACCAAATTTCTTTTGCAGCTAATAAGCTACTGTTTAGCAGTATACTAAAGGATGGATTTTAAAGTAATAAAATTACATGTCAATTACCAATTCTAATTTGGTTGCTAGTCTTGCACTAAACTGCTGGAAAATCATTACACATATATACACTCAGTAGATTAAAATACTTCATCTTACAGAGGATGTTTATTTATATTGGATATTGGAAAGCTATATTCATATTATCTATATTTTGCTATACAGTACTGATATGTAATACATATTACTGTATCATGAGTATTTTTATATTTTCTTCACAATTTACTTTCTATTATAATTTGTCTGGCAGATGTTTTTAGTTTTGCATTTACACTGATGCACATGTGAAAACATATGTACAGACATGGAAAATCACACATTCTGTCACTTATGAATATATGCATATATGTACAATTGCATATGTATATACAGAGTCATACTCTTACAAGAGGGCAAGAAAAACACACAAATATTTGTCCAGGTAAAACACAATTGCTGACACACCTTGAAATAGAATTGGTTCTTTTTCAATTGGCAACTATCTAAACTTTGTTTTTTGTTATTTCAGCATCCTTTTATCAAAGCTTTTACTAACAAGAAAGCAATATTAAACCTGTTGAGTGAAGCAAAGGCTGAAGTGGAGGAGACAGTTCTTGAAATGGATGATGAAGAAGATATAAAGTCAATCAAGGTTCACAACAGACATTTTCCCTTTTATAATAATTCCTTCCTTAAGAAATTTGATCTTTTTTTTCCTCCATGCTTTTTGTTGTCATTTCCTTGTTTTTTTTTTTCATTCATTTTTTTTCCTTATGTTCATTCTGTTTCTTTCCCATTTAGTCTTTTACTTAGTCTATTGTCCATTTAGTCTTCAGCCTCTTCTTTATTTTGCCTGTTCACTGTTTTATCCATTTAGTCCTTTCCATTTTCAGTTTTTTACTCTTATGTATGTATGAGTTCATATGTTCATTTAGCTCTTCAGTTGTTACTTTATTTGTTCACTCGCCTCCTTCTCTTTCTAGTCTCTTTCATTTCCTTTTTCAAGTCCCCTTTTCTCGTTTGTTTCAAATCTCTCTCTCCTCCCTTCATTCTTTCTCTATTGCTTGCTTTTAAAATCTCTTGTATCCTCTCTCTCACAGTTTCTGCCTCATTTGTTTGTCGGTTGTTTCCTCTCTTTTCTCTACTCTCTCATATTCTTGTCTCTTACTCTTGTCTTTACTCTTTCTTATCCTCATCTTTGCTCCATCTCATCTGCTCTTTCACTTCTGTCCCTACATTTTCTTACATCTCTGCATTCTCTCTATCTTCTCATCTCATCTCTACTTTTTCTCTCTTTCGCTATTCTATCTATCTTGCATGTGTCTGCTTTCTTTTACCTCCATCACCATTGTATATCTTGTTCTCTCTTTTGGACTTCCCCTTGCTCTTGCTATCTTGCTCTCATCTCTGCTTCCCCATCTGTACTGTTCTCTCTCTCTCTCTCTCTCTCTCTCTCTCTCTCTTTAGTTTCTCTTGTTTTATTTTTTCATACTTTATTCATACTTTAATGCTCTTCTTTCTGTTTTTTATCATTCTGAAAATCATTCTTTGTCCCCATAGTTTTTATTTCTTTTAAAAATCACATCTTCTCATTCTATTTTATCCTACCATTAATATGCTTACCCCTTTACTCCAGATAACATTTTATATTCAGACTGCATAAAATATTTTTAGATAACATTTTAAAAATTTTATGTTTAAATCTGTTTTATTTTTCATTTTATTTCCA
>NC_068982.1:167364356-167373108 GCF_001194135.2 Octopus bimaculoides
ATATATATACTCACACGTGTGTGTGTGTGTGTGCATGTGGTCATATGTGCATGCACACATACACACATGTACACACCTGCATAAATGCACATGCTTGTATGTGTATACACTCTGACTTAGAAATGTATATACACATGCAGAATATGTTCACATTTAGCTTAGAACTCCTGATGAAGGAGTTAAAGTATTGAAATCTAACTCCATTGCCGATACATATCTGTATTCATCTGAATATGCACAGTCATACACTTTCATAACATACACAAACACAAATGTTGGTTCTCAGAATAGAAAATAGCCAGTATGTGGAGTTGACTGGAGAGTTGAATGGAGTGACCAAAGCCATAGTAATGCAGTGATGAAGATTTGGACAGCAAAGATGCTGATGAGCTTGGTGACATTGTGAAGCCCTTTATCTGCCTGCAAGCTGATTGCACTTTTTATTTTTGTTTGACCTTTCCCCTTCCCACAGAACATTCCAGAGGACAGCAAATCCTTCGATCTGGACACAATCTCCAACCTGAATATTGAAGACATGGAGAAAACAGACCCGGGCAAGGATGACATTATTGTAAGTAGAGAGGTACAGAGGCTGTGGTGGTGGTGTTAGTGGCAGCATTATTGGAGGTGTTAGGTGTGTAATAGTGGTAGTAGTTTGTGGTTGTGATGCTTATAGTTGCACTACAAATTCCTCTCTGTCTCTCTCTCTCTCTATCTATCTCTCTCACTCAATCTCTGCCTCAGGAATTACACAATATTGTTTTGCTTAATACCTTAACATCTTATTCTAAAAGCCACAAATATTGTATTGAGCTTATTTTGATTCAGTTTTAGAAGGATAGGTGTCCAACAGTAAAATATGTTTTTACAAATGAAGAACAGACCTGGATTTGTAGAAAAAAACCCCAATCCATTGTAGAGTATTAAAAAATAAAATTATCCAGATATACAATTACATGCATGCATCACACTAACAACTCTACAAGCACATGCATGCACACACACATGCACATGCACCCCCTTATTACTGCTAGTGCAGAGTTATAAATTACATAAAATTAATAAAGGATGTAATTTTATTGCTGTCGCTATGTTGTTTATAGTACTTTCCAGTTTACAGTGAAGTGCTGGGTATTTGAAATAACTAAAGTTAGTCTTTGTTGAGAGAATGATTCAAATTCATTATGTTAGATGTAACATCAAGCATAAAGCATTGCTAATTAGTGCTTTATGCTATACCTTGTGTGTTTTTCTTAATCATTTTAATAACCATTTGAAGTTGACAATGATCTCTTGATTTGATGTCACTAGAGTGACTAACTACTGTTTGGAATGACCACAAGAGATATGCACTTATGAAAAACAGCAGGACTGTTGGTAACAATATAGGGATGTTGAATATATGCAAAGTAGGACATGCACTAGTCACTTGTCTTTAATTGCTGTAAAAGCACAGGAGATGCTTTGAGAAAGAAGCAACTACAAAGACATCAAGCTAATAAACCACTATATTAATGTACCAGAAAGAGTTATAGTTCAAAAGATTAGAAAAAATATAATTTAGATGAGATGCAGTTTGGGTTTGTACTACTGGTTCCCTCTCGGGAAGTGCTTAGAAAGTGCAGGCCACTGTACATAGCATTCATTGACCCCGCGAAGAACTTTAATAAGGTACTATGCTCTGAAGTCTGGTGGTTACTAAGAAAACTTGTAGATAAATGAATTGTGAGAGCCATTCAAGCTAAAAGGTGCTGTTAGCAAAGGAAATAGCAACATATACAGCAAGGAATTTAGCATACAGGTAGGTAGCTAGCAAAGCTTGATACTCATCCTCTTCTGTTTATTATAATTCTCCAGGTCATATTAATAGTTCTGAATGCTGATACCCTAATTTGCATATTTGAATCTGTTCATGATTTAGCAAGAAGTTCCATTTGCAGAATCAAATCCTGAAATCATGAGGTTTTCAAGTAAACCCACCAAAGATAAAAATGTATGCTGCTATCTGGAAAGTGGCAATGCTCAACACACAGAAAAAGAATAGATAGAAATGTCAAACAGTGTACTTAGTGTAAACTATGATTGCTTAAGAAACGCTGTAGACTCACAGACAGGCTGACAAAGAAGAAGGACTTCATATGTGATAGATGCATAAGAGTAATTATTAGTAGAGTCCCCACCATAAAGTTCTTTCAAATACCAAGAAGGCTCCAAGAAATAGTTGCCAGTTTCTGTTACTTAGGCAATCAAATTAGTGGTATAATAGTGTTTTGAACACATAGAAACCAGAGTAGAAAGGGGAGGTCAAAAATCCAGAAAGTTATTATTTTTACTAATAGCAAAGGGATTATCTATCCAAGAGAAGGGCAGATAGCATGATGCTTGTATACAAACTGCATTGTAGCATGGTAACAAAACATGGTCAGTGAGTGTAGAGGATGTGTGAAAGCTGGGAAGAAATGAGGTGAGTATTCTCTGCTGGGTGTGTTGAATTAATTTGCATGAAGGATGGACAGCAAATGAGCTTAGAGACAAAAAAAAAAGGATGTCACAGAAATCAGGTGTGCTGGAGAGAAGACTTAGCTAATATAGGCATATGTAATGCATATAGATACAGTTGGGTAACAAAGTAATAAGCAATCCATGTGGAAGGAAGCTACAAAAAAAAGGAAGAATAATTGTTGCAGACGAAGACCTACCCAACCCATGCAAGTAGAGAAAAATGGACCTAAAATGATGATGACTGTTGACAATTTTAATATATTATGTTAATATTTTTCTTAATTATTTCTCATGAAGTCATTTTTATTATTTGGGATTTGTTGATAATATGACTGACTGTTTCAGCCTGTTAATGCATTAGTGTGCTGTCTTGTCAACTAAAGGGTGGGTTTTGTATTTCATCATCAGCATGTTGCCTGTCCTGGTGAAAACATTAAGCTCTCAGTCCATTTTGTAAAAATGGGATATAATTGCAAGAGATACATTTCATCACTGTAAGCCATGAGATCTCTGTTTTATTGACAAATATGTTTGTTATTAGTAATATACTACATAATTGACAAATGCACTATGTATCTGGCAAATTTATTGTCACACAATGCAGAGTTCAAATCATGGCATGTACAAAACCATGACAACCAAGACACCTTATTTGAGAAGTTCTTGTAGTTTGTATTTGATATTTTGAATTTTTTCTGCAAAGTGTTACATGTCATACAGAAATTAATCAAATATTGTCATGTTCATACGTGATTCTTTACATTGAGAAGTATCATTCAACTGACAGGTTGAACTGTCTATGGAAATAATAAATGCAAAGGTTTAGAATTTTTACCATTCATCCATTTTTGATTGTTTACATTGCAATTCCTTAATTTCCCTACTGCTTAATGAAATCATTGCCTTCTTCTTGCACAGATTGATAATGATAATAAAGATATTCCTGCCCCTGATGACTCCAGCACACCCTCACCAGCTTCCGTTACCTCAGACAAAGACACGAAACAGAGCAAAACTGTTTCAAATGATTCCAGTAGTGTTTCCATTCCTGAGCCTTCTTCCAAAATTCCCCAAGCTTTACCCGATACTACTGAATGTGCTTCTAACAGTCCAGAAGTCCCATCTGAGGCTCCAACCCCTATCAGTGAAAGTTGCAGCTCCCTGTCTGACACCCATGAGAACATTGCACAAAAGCCCACCAGTCTGCCTGTCAGTAGTAATGATACCATGGCTGAAATTAGTGTTGATAAGAAATCATTGGAAACCACTGAGGACTTAGATCGCTCCTCTGATGAAGGGTTAGGTCCTAGTGGAGATGAGAAGTCTGATGCCAGTGCGGTAAGCGGTTGATTAATCTTATTTATTTTAATTTGGTTTTGGTTAACTCAGCCTTTATCTTGCTTCTTTTTTTTTTCTTTGTTATGAAAGGCAATTTTTTAAAATTTATTTTAGCCACCTGTAATTGTCTGAATTAATCAGAACAATTAATTGTAGAATCGTTGTGGCTTTGAGGCTACTGAACTACAAGGTGTTGAATTAAAACCTTTAAATAGCTATATATGAACTTTCTTTTGTCCTTATATAGTCCTACTTTTGTTATTTTCTTTTTAATTGTAGAAATGGTATTCAGATGTAAAATATATTAGCCCTCATTAATTCATAAGTTTTTTTCTATTATTTGTAATTGTCAATTGATATTATTAGCTAGTTTTAGTTGGAGATGAAATTGAGCTTTCCATATGAAAGTTATAAAGTAAATATTTTGATTTCTTTTTGCATGTTTTACATTTGTTTTTCAAGTTAACATTAGTGGAATTATTTTTAGCAAATTGGATGTTTGTATATTGTTGGAGCAAATGTTCTTGCATCTGGATACCATTCTTGAAGTAATAGTGTAGTCTGCATGTTTTTCAAATAGATTAAGGCAAGCAGAATTGTGCCTTCATCAGAGACCCAGCACAATACCTAGAGTAAGATTTAAACCTAATTATGCTTGTTAAGTTGTCCAACATCTTAATCTCATGCCATTATATTTTTCTAAACACTTAATAAACTATTTCAGACACATCATTTCATTGCCCCTACTGCTTTTCATTGTGATTTGTTTGTTTGTTTGTTGTAGAGCCCTGCTAAAATTGTCGAGGACAAAATTTTGGTTCCTAGTGGTCCAGCAGATACTGTGATTTCAACTACGTCTCCATCAGATATACTAATTCAGCAAAAGGAGGAAGATTCTAACAAAGCTAATATAGCTTACCAGATTCTTGAAGACATCATTGATGACGTCATCAAGTCAACAACTGTCCAGCCTTCCATTCCAGCAGTTGTCTTTGATACAGTTAGTGATGTGGTCGGAGAAGACAGAGAGATTAATGACCAAGATGAAGTGCCAGGTGATTTCCCTTATGAGAAAATTACCAGTGACGAGCCCATTAGTGCCTTAGATGAGACGGAGGTGCAAGAAGTTAAAGTCAGCATTTTAGAGGACAATGAAGACAATGTGCCATGTGAACCATTAACTGATTTGAATTCTGTGTTTACAATCAATGGACAAGTGATACCAGAAAACCATAATGAATTTGTTGCTAATGGTTATGTACCTGGGACAGAAAATGGTACATATGATATGAACAATGTGTCTGTGGCTAACACGAAGCCACAACCAGTCCAACATACGGACTTAGACACATTTGAAACTAAACTGGATATTTCAAACCCAGATGATGATGAACGACTAAAAGATTCTGATACCCTTACCTCCCTCAGCAGTTTTGAGAAAGAGGAGAAGAAACCAACAAAAGATAATGCTGTGTTACGGTATAAGCAAAGGCAAAAAACGGTGAGATCTTTCTTTAAGTATTTATTTTTCTTGTTCTTGTATTTAATATATTTACTTATTTCCTTCAGTTTTTATGCTCATATTTTGAAAAAGACTTACATTTTGCTTGTCTTTTCTTTGTTGTGAAGGAAATATTTTGTTTGTGTATGTATTATTTGTACAAATAATACATACACAATGTATTAACTGAAAGGGAATAGTTAAAATGAAATGAGTTGAAATTCTAAAATATTAAGAAATCAATTATATTATTGAAGAGTTAAAGGCTTGAACAATGGTTGATGGTTAAGAAGACATTAAAATAAATATTCAGCTGGTCAGGGAACGAAATTATTAATTTGTTAATTGAACTTTACTTGAAGCGGATAAAGAAAAATTAAAAAATTAAGCCAAGAATATCTATTAGAGTAAGTGCTCTGGTATAATTGTATTAAAGTTACTCTTTTGACATGAGGAATTGATATTTTCCTTTTATTAAATGACTGTCTAGAAAGTTGTATCAACAGAAAAGAATTGGATTATCAAATAATTTCTGTAATATAAAACATATAGAAATGAAATATACATGCATATGGGTGTTTATGCTCATAATACATGTGCAAATGTATATGATGGAAATATGTGCATGCTTGTATATAGTCATAACATTTAACACAGAAATTTACTTGTTTAACTTTGACTGATATACATCATCATCATCATCGTCGTCGTTGAACGTCCGCTTTCCATGCTAGCATGGGTTGGATGATTTGACTGAGGACTGGTGGACCAGGAGGCGACACCAGGCTCCAATCTGATTTGGCAGAGTTTCTACAGCTGGATGCCCTTCCTAACACCAACCACTCCGAGAGTGTAGTGGGTGCTTATATATATATATATATATACATGTGTGTGCAACTACAATTTTTCTTAGTTTGCTGTAAATGGCAAGAATATTTTGAAATATGATGATGGTCCTTTTTGCTCTCCTCATTTTTATTTCTCTCATGTATCATCAAAGTTTTCTTCTTCATACTTTCAGTTTAATTTAATTAAATGAAACAGAAGTTACTTTTTTTTCCTGTTGTAATTAGTTTATGAATTTTCATGTATTGAGTACTGTATTTATTTTATATATATATATATATATATATATATATATATATATATATACATATATAAAATTTAAAATTTGTCTCCTTTCATTATAGATTGGCGTCATTTCTTTCTGGCATTGCAGCTTTTCACTTTCTTTCTGTTGCTTTCTTTGGCTCTTAAGTGGAAGTCCTTTTAGATAACTAAAGCTGTTCTCCTTATCAGTTAATCTGATAACATGGCTCTTATCTGATTTCATATCATGTTTTCTATTTTGTGTTCAAATATGGCAAGTGGTTGTGTGTTTATTTTAATTTCATTGATGTTGCTAAAGCCTTGTAAAAACTTGATTGAAATAGGTGCTGAGCTCAGATGTGAGAAAAATAAAACTAAATTCTGTAAAAAATAAGATCTTTATTAATTCTGTAAATAATAAGTATTATTAAAATGTTATAGATATCTAAGAATGTAAGGGAATGGGTTGGAATTAAATTATTTAAAGTATTTAGGTCTGATAGTCATAATTCTGAGTTCATATCATAGTAAGATTGATTTTCATTTCAATGAGATTGATAAAATACATAGCAACGATATATTGAGGTCAGCTTAATCAACTCTACTTCTTCCATTCAATCAAATTATGTGAGAAATCATTGTATGTAATCATTTTCTATATTTAATGTATTGTCTGCACATGCTATGTTGTTATTGTTGAGAAAATGAAAATAACCTTTTGCCATCTAAACTGTATTTTTTGATAATGTTTTGAGTGTCTTTTTGACAATAACAAATCTTTACAAATTTGTTTGTATATTGTGTCTATACTTGATTTTAATTTATAATTGCTCAGAGTAGGATGATAATTTGCTGTTTGCTGAGTTCAGTGCTTTTAATTTCATTTGATTGCATCATCATTATCTCTATTATCATTATTCTTTATATCATTTTTAAAAGTGTGGTAGAGTGAAGGAAAGCACTGTACTATTTACATTTGCATTTAGTTTTGCACCTCAGCTGGCAGATTGGAATTTGCTTCTCATATCAATAAATTTAACACTTAGCATTTAAAATGGCCATATCCGGCCAAAGTATTCTGACTGTTATATATTCAAACAGGCCAGATCTGGTCTCTCACACTAACCTTACAATATCATTTTAAAAATTATAGCACTTACCTCATCAAGATTAGCTACAAGATAATGCATGATTAGTTCAAAACAATGTGAATAAAAAAAAGCATTAATTTGGCAGTATGAAAGTGAAATCGTGATGGCACCACCATTCGAGCGTGATTGTTACCAGCGTCACCTTCCTGGCACTTGTGCCGGTGGCACGTGAAAAGTCATTTGAGCGAGATCATTGCCAGTGCTGCTGGACTGGCTCCTGTGCAGGTGACACATAAAATACACCATTTTGAGCATGGCCGTGGCTAGTACCGCCTGACTGGCCTTCGTGCCAGTGGTACGTAAAAGCACCCACTACACTCTCAGAGTGGCGGGCATTAGGAAGGGCATCCAGCTGTAGAAACTCTGCCAAATCAGATTGGAGCCTGGTGTAGCCATCTGGTTCACCAGTCCTCAGTCAAATCATCCAACCCATGCTAGCATGGAAAGCGGACGTTAAACGATGATGATGATGATGATGTTAACACTAAAGGGTTAAATATCAGTAATGCACTAGAATCAATTCAGTCTTGGTGACCACTATTTTCCCTATCTCAGGGAAAGAAATTATTATCAAACTTCCTATTTCTCTTGAGAAAAGAAATGTCATACTTCATGTCTATTTAATAAAAGACAATTTTCTGTTGTTAGCAATAAGTTCTCAATGTGTAGAATCTGTAGCAGTGTTTCAGGTTTTTTTTGGGACCATTTCTACTACTACTCTTAGTTAATTCCTTCCATGAAAATTCTGTGTTAATTGAATATTGTAATTAAGAAAAGCACTTATTAGTTCAAGACTTTACTTGGTTGATGTAATTATTTTAGCGTACTCCTCCAAATTGATTTAGTAATAGTGTGGCACGGACATGGCTGTGTGGTAAGGCGGCGAGCTGGCAGAAACGTTAGCACGCCGGGCGATACGCTTAGCAGTATTTCGTCTGCCGTTACGTTCTGAGTTCAAATTCCGCCGAGGTCGACTTTGCCTTTCATCCTTTCGGGTCGATAAATTAAGCACCAGTTACGCACTGGGGTCGATGTAATCGACTTAATTCCTTTGTCTTTCCTTGTTTGTCCCCTCTATGTTTAGCCCCTTGTGGGCAATAAAGAAATAAGAAGCTTGTTTCCCAACCACATGGTTCTGGGTTCAGTCCCATTGCATGACACCTTGGGCAAT
>NC_068982.1:167373744-167374594 GCF_001194135.2 Octopus bimaculoides
CATATATATTATGCATGTGTGTTTTTGTGTCTATGTTTGTCCCCCACCACTACTTGATTGCTGGTGTTGGTGTGCATATGTCTTCGCAACTTAGCTTGATTAAATTAAGCACCAGTTATGCACTGAGGTCGATGTAATCGACTTAATTCCTTTGTCTTTCCTTGTTTGTCCCCTCTATGTTTAGCCCCTTGTGGGCAATAAAGAAATAAGAAGCTTGTTTCCCAACCACATGGTTCTGGGTTCAGTCCCATTGCATGACACCTTGGGCAATAGTCTTCTATTGTAGCCTTGGGCTGACCAAATCCTTGTGAGTGGATTTTGTAGATAGAAACTGGAAGAAGCTTGTCATCTATATATATATATACACATACACACACACATATGCATATATATTATGCATGTATGTTTTTGTGTCTATGTTTGTCCCCCACCACTACTTGATTGCTGGTGTTGGTGTGCATATGTCTTTGCAACTTAGCAGTTTGGCAAGAGATATCAATAGAATAAGTATAAATAAAAGAGTCCTGGGGTTGATTCATTCGACTAAAAATTCTTCAAAGTGGTGCCCCAGCATGGCAATAGCCTAATCTAAAGATTGAAACAAGTAAAAGAATAAAAGAAAAAAATATACTCTTTTACTCTTTTACTTGTTTCAGTCATTTGACTGTGGCCATGCTGGAGCACCACCTTTTTAGTCGAGCTAATTGACCCCAGGACTTATTCTTTGTAAGCCTAGTACTTATTCTATCGGTCTCTTTTGCCGAACCACTAAGTTACGGGGATGTAAACACACCAGCATTGGTTGTCAAGCGATGTTGGGGGGACAGACGCATACACACACATACATACA
>NC_068982.1:167374747-167394527 GCF_001194135.2 Octopus bimaculoides
TATATATATATATATGACGGGCTTCTTTCAGTTTCCGTCTACCAAATCCACTCACAAGGCTTTGGTCGGCCCGAGGCTATAGTAGAAGACACTTTCCCAAGGTGCCACGCAGTGGGACTGAACCCGGAACCATGTGGATTGTAAGCATGCTGCTTATCACACAGCCACAAATGAAATGATGCTTTACTTTAGAGTGCATAAAAAAATGGAGGAAACAAAATAGTTTTCGATGAATTTATTTCTTTGAGTGATACATATTCAATCAAAATCATTTGAACTACATATTTATCTTATATTTTCTTTATCTCTGTGTCCATATGCCTGTATCTGTGAAGTTATTGGTCCAAGTTTCACCGATCTTGAATGCTTCATTCAATGTTATTAATTGCTTGAATTTTTTATATTTGAGAAACATCCATCTAATTCTTTTATGGTCATTTTCTTTATTTGTTGTTCATTTTTGTAAGCTTGATTTTCCACTTCTTTGTTTGCATGCTATTGATCCAAATTAAGAAGGTCACGACCAGCTTAATTCTTTAAGCATGATTGAACTAAATCACAAACATCTCTATTGTCTATTCCATCAAAATTGCTTTCTTCCAAAGTTAGCTAGTTGTTCAATAAATATTTCTTGTTGAGGAAGTTTAGCAAAATTGTTAGTGCAGTATCCCTTGGGCTATAGCCAGTAGAAAGGCAAAAATAAGACCTTCATATCTTTGTCTAAGTCACTAAGTGCAGGTAGATGACTAGAGTATTGTCTAAAATTTAAAAAAAAAACTTTCAAAGTAAGATCATTTATTTTGCAGTACTTTTCTTCTGCGGGGCAAAAATGTTGAAAACCCATCTTCAAAAATTGCTTTGTTAGAATGCCAAAATATTTCTGAAGATTATTGGTTGTAGCTGTTAACAAACCTGGGATTCTCTGTGTGTTACTGAAAAATGGGTTTTAATTTAAAGTGACTGTCAGAATTTCCTCTTAAAAGTTCTTATTGATCTTTTGACTCTTCAAAACTGGGTTGCAATTTTACTTTCTTCAACAAAAAGTTTATTGTGAAAGAATTTTTCAAGAGTAAGCCCGTTTCATCATATTTATTTCTTGTTGATTATGTTTTCAAAACAGCAGGACAATTTTTGGTTGCACTTTTTATCTGCATTTGCAGCCTTACTTGTTATATGGACATTGTAAATTACTATTTGACCAAAACTAGCAGTAAAAGTTTCTTCAGTTCAGATCTAATTTTTTTTTAAATTCCAGAGATGCTTAAAGCTATCATATTAACAATCATCATGCTTAAGGAACTCATTTTTGGCTACAGTCTTCCATCCTCATAGACAAAATATGCTCCATTTCAATCATGACCCTACATCTATTCCTTTTTTTCCCTTTTCTGTTTGAATATCTGAAGTTGATGCAATACCGTTATTTGTCATCGTCATCTATTCTTATTGTTGGCATTGTTGCTTCATCCATTCCAAAGTCTTACTCTGTCTTTGTTTTACTGTCATCACATTCATGTTCTAGTCTATCATCTACAGTTAAAACTGTCCTCCTCTTAACTCTTCCCCTAAGTATTCTGACATACTAGATCTCTCACATTATATAGAAAGAGTTGCATAATGACAAACAAGACAGGAAGTTACAAATAAAATGTCAGCAAAGCATCACACTATGGAATGAAATCAAAAATATGATTTATCCAAAACATTATTCTATTACTGTACAACTATGTTTGCAATGATTTAGCAAATTTTAATATGTTGTGTTACATCCTTATTTTCATATTAGAGAAATGTTCATATGGCTGGCCTTGAACCCACAGTCTCACTGAATAAACTGCTACACTGAGCTGTAGATTCTCTAAAAAACATATCACTAATATCGTAATAATATGTATCTGTATCGCTCTATCTCATGCACAATTCCTCTTCCCTCATATTTTTCTCTATTTGATACTTTCCTTAACTTTATGTAAAATGTAGGTAAGTAAGACTGCACTATTGAATTAATATAGTCCAGTGTTCCGCAACATTTTTTTCACCTGTGGTAACATTTATATTCTTTTCAAACTTCGGCAGCACATGTGAACTAAAAATATAACTAAAAGTATATAACTAAACACACTTAGCATCGTCTCATGGCACACCAGTGTGCGGTGGCATGCCAGTTGCAGAGCACTGATATAGTCCATCTGTCTTTCTTGGTTAAAAATAGAAATCTGCATAACTGAATACCTTTGCCACTTTATCCATTATTGGTAAATTACATTGTTTTCTATCAACAAAACAACCTTGTGTTTATACTTACAGTTTGGGTTTGTCTATTTTCCTCTGTGCATGCTCCACCTCTTCTATTTCTCATATCATTTTGTCTGCCATTGCATAAACATTTCTTTTTCTCATAATTGTGTCTATAGTGGCCCTAATTTCAGGGTTACATCTAATTTTAGACTTAGTGATGAAATCCTATTTCATTAGCCTTTGTTGAATCAACAATATACAGTTGAGAAAATTGTCTTTCACTTCCTCTTGAGTGTATATTAGAAGTGCAATAATAGAGGCCTATGCAATCTAAAATGATGATAAATTGGCCCTTGCACTCTAAAATGTAAAATATCTTCAAACCTGTAATTCAGTTATTTTAGCCACCATACAAACAAATTAAAGTGTCGAGTAGTATGGTCTAGTTGTTTTAAAATTAGAATGCGAAGATGATCTGGTTATCTCATAACATGATTTAGATATTCTAAGAAACATTGCTGCAGAGCAATCTTAACTTTACCTTTATGGCAGCAGTTAAAAAATAAACCATTGCTGGATTTCTCAGCAAGAAAGTACTTTGTCCGCAAAATTGATATAATCATAAAATTCTCCACAGGAATGATGTTTGAGAAAATATTAAATTATTTATGTATTATTGTATTTGTCATGTCATGCTTGTCTCATGTTCTTAGCATTACAACATCTCCCAATATTTCTACGATCTGTTTCATTTTATATTTCCACAATAATTGTTGTCCTTTTATTTTCCCAATGTGCATCTTTTTGTTATTGAGTTTCATCTGCTCATCTTGTTGCAACTACTTGCCTTAAGTCATCTATTCTTTCTCTTTGTTCTTCAGATCTATTTTCTAATCTTGTAGAAGCCCTTTGTCTGAGATCTTCAATTTCTTTATTCTTGACTCTAGCAAATCTTACTACTATTATTTCTATTTTTATTCCTCTTTGTTCTTCAGTTTTATTTTACATTCTGGTTGCTGTTCTGTACTTTGTGCTCTCATTCTCTTTCTTTCTTCAATAACAATTGTTTCCAATCATCTTATGTGCTTCTCTCCATCTTGCTGTCTTCTCATCTAAGTTTCCTCAAGTGTCTCTTCAGATTGTCCAACACACTGACTTCGAGCATCTTGAATTCTTCTTTCTGCTATTGTGTCTGCAATCTCACGCTGTCACATCTGATGTACTTTGCTCTTGCTGCTCATCATCTATCCACTTCTTCAGAATCTCTGCTCCTTCATTCCATAGCTGATAAATCTGCTTTTAGATATTAGGGGCTTCGCTGCATCTTTAGTTATCAACTAACTTACTTTAAACACACACACACACACTCTTACTTGTGCACATTTTTACATAAATACATCCCTTATACATGCACAAAGAGAAGACCTTTAAAAGTTTATTACAAATCTTTTGATAAAATGAAATTGATATCTGCATTTGTGTAGTGAATTTACAGTCTTGGAGTAGACAGATTTTCAGTTGCTTGCATTATTATTTTATTCATTGAAATGGATTTCAAAAATTATTCAAAAAGATAGGCGAGAATGACATAAATGAAAATGTAGTGTCATCACAAACTTTGCTACATATTTTTACTTTTCCTTCATCACCTCTCTCTTTCTTTACATGGAGTTCTTATTACCCCCCCCCCCCAACTTTCCATTTCCTATGCTCTCTCACATGTTTACTTTACCTCTCACTTTTACTCAGTCTTGTGTTTCTAATCCGCATCCTCTATCTATGTTACTTTCTCGGGAATGTGTGTTTGATATCCTTGTTTGTGTATCATTTATACCAATGCTCCACAGCCTTTTTCCACTTGCAGTACACTTATATTCTTTTCAAAATTCAGCAGCACACCTGAACTAAAAATATAACTAAAAGTATAAGGCAAAAAATTATATTCAGGTTACACTGCGGCACACCTAGCATCGTCTTGTGGCACACCTAGCATCGTCTTGTGGCACACCTAGCATCGTCTTGTGGCACACCAAGCGTCATCTCATGGCACAGCAGTGCGCCACAGCTTACTGATTGTGGAGCACTGATTTATATCTTGGGGTCTCATTATTCTGAGTCGTCCTTCATACATGTAAAGTTGAACATGTTTTTGAGTTCATGGTTTATGGTGATTACATATATTGATAATGCTTGATTGCCTTCATGGATGATCTTACGTTGTGTTGATGCCCCAGGCGAAGAAGTAGGATCTCCCAAGACATAAATAGAAGTAGTCTGGTCGTGGTAGGTGTGGTTGAGTAGCAGTTGTGTAGCGGTTGAGTAGAGATCATCCGAAGGTACTAGATAGCAGTAGCTTGAGACATAACATGTTATTAGGCTAGGACAAAACTTAATGGTTTCTAGTTTTGGGAGGTACTGTTGGAAACGTGTATATATATGTGGGGTGTGTATGTGTGTGTGCATGTGTGTGTGCGAGCGCACATGCAAGCATGGTTGTGTTGTGATTCTTTTTCAATTGAAGGGTTTTGATGTTCTGGAGAAGACACTTTAGTTGTATAGAGAGTATGACAGCTCTTCTAGTGTTGATACCTTGATAGAATGTACCCAGTATATTTTCTAAAGTGGCTGATGTCAGGAAGGGCACCTAGCTATAGAAACCATGCCTAAAGTGGAATGTATGTGCGAGACATGGTCTACCAGTCCATCAAAGTGAGCTGTAACTAGAAATAAGAATTGAATCAAACCATGATGATGTGTCTAACCCATGCTTACGTAGAAAATGATGATGACCATTGTTATCAAGATTTTCAGCACCATCATAATCATGATGATTTCCGACATTTTGAATCTCATTATTATCTTTAAATATCACCATCATTTTTACCTTTGTTAGTATCATAACATCGAGCCATTGTAATTTCATGCTATCATCAACCGAATGCCACCATTAACTTCCCATTCTTTGAAGAATACTCTTTTTAGTGCAAAGATACAGTGCAATTCAGTGGGTGTTGTTAGATTTTGACATGCAGCTCATTATCATAATTCTTTATTGTTCTAAAAGTAACCCCCCTCCCCCGCAAAAAAAAAAAAGAAAAACATGTTGCAGTTAGATTATTTGCTTTTAAACTTTCATCAACATGATAATTGTTAACACAATTATGATTATCACTTATGCTTTCACCATCATCTTCAGCATCTTTATCAATACCTTTCTCAAAAACTAGTTGAGAATGATGATGTACAGTCTTCAGTGATTTGGAACATGAATAAACAAAAGTTACAGAATGATAGAAAACATTTTGGCAATCTCTTTCCTCAAGTAAGAGTGAGAAGAAAGAAATTGCTAAATTCTTAATTTAATTCCTGTTGTTGTCTGGCCCCAGGATGGTTTCGAGCCTACAATCATATGCATTCCAACCTTGACCGCCTAGATTTTTTTTCAGGCATAGCAGCAGTATCTACTTCTATATTATTAATGTGTCTTTCCTTTTCTAAGATGCTAAGATGCAATTTGGTTGCTTTTCATAACAGGCTGTGTAATTATGTAGAGGCTCCCTAAGTGGCTTATGTTAAACTCCTGTTGATAATAATGGTGATGATAGTAATAATAATGGAGTAGATGGTAATAATTATAATGATGAAGATCCTGCTAAGCTTTAAAGTGAACTAGCAACTGAGTGGGCTTTAGTTCCTAAGAATCTTTAACAATCATTAGGAATTAGGAACTTTTCACTTTTGACTGTTGTAGTAGTACACTTAGTCTTAGTAGTTTCAGTTTTCATTATTGTTGTTGTGGAGGAGTTAAATTACTGTCAGTGTTTGGTTAGGCTATGTGATTGCAAAATAGATTGAATTGCTTTTCAGAGAAGTTCTCTATATGATAGCAAGCAGTGTTATATTTCAGTAAAACTGATGGTGGTGGTAGTAGTAGTAGTAGTAGTAGTAGTAGTAGTAGTAGTAGTAGTAGTACTTGTAATTGTGGTATAGTGTTAACCATAGTCTGTGATGCAGCCTAGAGCCATTTTAAGCAATATATTTTTGAAACCTCAACAGCAAGTAAACATTAAGATGCTTGAATATTAGTTTACTTATGTCAATAGATACAACCAGTCTGCAAAAATGAAACCCGATGACCTGGAATTGTTTGTTTTTTGGTTATTCTTATTGTATCTGCTGTTGTTATTGCTTTTATTATGATTTTCAATTCTTTATGTAATAACATCTCTAATTGTTGAAATTACAAGAGTATACTGTCCACTAAATTCACTTTAATAATCATATTTGTTCAAGACCTTGCTCCCATATTACCACTACTGTTATTATTACTCTAACTACTACTACTACTGGTCTTTTCATATTGTTATTGTTGATATTGTTGTTCCATTCAACCAAGCTCCAAGTTTTATTGTATTTTATCAATTATCAGCAAGTATATAATGGTATTTTAATCTATTGCAATTATATTGATTTTCCCCCCATTCTCCTATGTATATCTCTTTCTCTTCTCATGTTAGCTATTGTGTATATTTTTCTGTTTCCAACTCATTAGAAAGACAAAGCATCATTCTATTACTCATGATAATACTCTGAGGCTATATTTTAATTTTATTTTGGTTTCTGCTGCCAACAGCTTCCTGCTGACCTTTGCATAGCTTTTCACTGACCCCAAAAATATTTCCATTGATTTCATTGCAATTTTTCAGTTAGATTGGTTTTGCAAGTGTGGGTTGGGTCAGGTTAGTGGAGAGTGAGTAGATGGTGTGTAATATGAAGAATATAGAAAGAAAGGTTAATTGATAACTTCTCTCTACATAGAAATATTTTACCAGAGTTAATAAAAATCGATATTCTAGGAAGTTAGTTGATCAGAGAACAGCTGTGTTTATGAAAACATAAGTGCTGTTTGAAATTGTATTCATATATCTATAAATTTCTTTTCCTCAACATCTAAAGCATTTTCATAAAGCTCAACCTCAAAGAAAATGTCTTTCTAACTTAATTCCTGATCTTAATATATACTAAACATCCTTATATAATGACCTGTAAATATTCTGTTTCTTAATTGTTCTAATTAAATTTTGTTTCAAGTTTGAAATGATTAACTAACAATAAAGCAATTTATTTTCATAATGAATTAACACTTGCTCATACTGAAACAAAATATTAGAAAAATAAAAGGCCACAATTATATTTTACCCTTTTCTCTCTGAACAAACATTTGTAATAAAAATTGATATTCAGTTCACAGTGTATTGCATAAGAAATACATAGATACACGATAAATAACTGTGAATTTTGAAAATGTGAAAGAACTGCAGTATTTATAAAGCATTGTAAAGTCAAAGTAATTCTCAGTGAACTGAGTTTACAAACCAGTTTCAATTCCTGGCTGGAGTTGTGTAACTTCATTTGTATTATCAATACTGTTAGAAAATCTTTATCAACACCTGTGTTGCTATGCCTTAAATTCATAAGTTTCATTCCTATGAAATTGGCTGTAGCCATTAGTTTGGTGAGGTTCTGTCTGTTGCACTAAAAGAAAATGATGTTTTCAGTGTTGTGCCAATATTTCAATGAATTACAGGACATTTTTCCACAGTGGTTACAGGGAAATGAACCACATACTAGATGTATTGTGGAAATTTGGTCAGCAGACTGAATCTAAATGAATTGTGTATGTTTATAATTAAGATGAGGAGAACTTTGATTTGGCACAGTTTCTAGGTCACAGGAAGTAGTGAGTTCAAATATGGATAGGAAATGAGATCATATAAATTGGGAATTGACCACAAGAAAAGGCAATTGCATTATGGTTCTTTTTTTAAAATTTGTATTTTGATGCTCAACACACATTCATGTTTCTTTATAGTGACTACATATAGCCATCACAAACAAGCATGTAAATTTGCATTTAGATACATGATTTTGATTGGTTGGACTATAAACCTCATCTCTACAGACGAAAAACAGTTTAGTATCTGAACAAAATTGTAATCAGTTTGATCTCTAATCATCATTAGACATCTTATTTCTGGATTGTACATAGTACTAGGCTAAATTTCAATGCATAACATTTATTTCTAAACTAAGAGTAATAACATTCCCATTCATTAGGCCACTGACACATTGGCAATTAATGAATCATTTCTAGGTTATTTAGATTCATTTTTCACTTATTGAGTTTAAGTCTACCTTGGTTTCTGATTACAGTAACAGTAGCTTTACACCTACTATTTCTTTGATCTTTTTTTTTAAAGTTTTCACCATAGTTAATTATTAATTATGGAAATTTCATTCAGTTGTAGTGTGTTTCCATTTTTTTTTTTTTTGCACCATATGTGTTCAATTATTCTTCACTGAAATATTTCTCCTCTTGTTAAGGCTTTTCTTATGTTCCCCTAATCTTTAGAGACTTCTCATGAAAACATTTTTCATATCTAATGTGATTGTAATAGTCTGAAAAATATTTGTAATACCAGTAACTTATCTAAGACATTTAGGCATTGCAAACGTGCTGTAGGGTTGGGTTAAGTAGGAGAAGGGATTTCTTGTGCCTTTTATCACTTAACATCAAATAATTTACTAACAAAATGAGAACTTTTTTTTTAAACCCATAAATTAAAGCCATATTTCTTCATTATTGAATACTTCAGTATTTTTTTTTAAAGACAAAAAAGAAAGCTTTCTGCAGCTAAGATAATGGAAATACAAATTTCCAGAATTTAAATTTTGTTTTATAAAACTGTTTTAGAGGTATTTATTTTTTAAATTGCTATGCATCCTTTTAAGGGGTTTTGAAATAGAGATACTCATCTGAATTTATCCAACAAATATAAGAAACTGGATATTTTTTCTTTTAAATTTCAATTATTTGAAAGGATTGGTAATTAAATTCAACTGGATTGATTCAAAAGCACAATTCATATGCCAATGTCAGGATTTCAACACCTGAGATTTCAGTCATTATTTCAGTACTATATTATTGTTCATAAAACATTTTTACTCTTTTATTTTTGTTTTTAATCTGTTGCCGTTGAGATTTCTTAATGTCTTGGACGGCTGTGTGGTAAGTAGCTTGCTTACCAACCACATGGTCCCGGGTTCAGTCCCACTGCGTGGCATCTTGGGCAAGTGTCTTCTACTATAGCCTCGGGCCGACCAATGCCTTGTGAGTGGATTTGGTAGACAGAAACTGAAAGAAGCCTGTTGTATATATGTATATATATATATGTATGTGAGTATGTGTTTGTATGTCTGTGTTTGTCCCCCCAACATCGCTTGACAACCGATGCTGGTGTGTTTATGTCCCTGTAACTTAGCGGTTCAGCAAAAGAGACCGAAAGAATAAGTACTAGGCTTCCAAAGAATAAGTCCTGGGGTCGATTTGCTCGACTAAAGGCGGTGCTCCAGCATGGCCACAGTCAAAAGACTGAAACAAGTAAAAGAGTAAACAGGCGTGTTTGATTTAGTATCCTTCTGAAGCATTATTGGAACTAATTATTCAATGGATTGCTCTTTAGCATGATGTAATCATTATTATTTTATTTCTGTTGTAGGAAACCAAGAGCCATTACAGAACCATCACTAAGACCAGGAAATTTATCAAGGATGGTGTTATGGTGACAAGCACCACTTCGAAGGTTATAGCAATGGGAGAAGAAAACAAAGTTAAAGATGACCATTTTCTCAGGTAAGTTATTCTGAGTTTTTCTTTTTTTTATAATCTAGCTTATTGTGACTGTTGTAGTTTTGTTGGTGGTAGTGATTGCTATGATTGTTTTGATGATGGTATATGTTATTTTTTTCTAATGGCTTAGTTGATGGAGAAAATCCAGTGTCATGCACTTTTGTAGGATCTCCAAGTCTAATGGAGGGGAAGGAAAGACAAAAATGCTACACATTGTTTGCTGCTAATCATTACTTTAATACCTTTTTGTAACAGTTGAAAACTGGTGCCTGCAATTGGGGGTCACCTGCAGATATGGCAGCTTCTCAAAGAACTATGTAAAGATGCTGGTCCCTAGGCTTAGGCTTCTGCGGGTGGTGGGGTGACTTTTGTATTTACTCTATAACAAGCACTTTCACTACCATAATGAAGGTGCTGTAGGAAGCAGCTTATCAAGATATCTAGTTATCTTCAGACTAGAGTTCAGGTCTGAATACTTGCAACAGAGTGGACTCTACTAAATGCACCCAAGGGCTAAGTGATAGGGTTAAACCAAGTCATGGATTACCCATAGCTTCTAGCAGACAAAAAAAATGAAACACATACACAAGATGGACGAATATAGTCAATAACAATCAAAAAACAAGTTATTAATTTTATTGAGAAATCAATAAGAAACAAACCAATTAATCTAGCAATTCTGCTTTGCATGTGTGGTTTTGTGGTTGTTATGAGCCATGGTTGCTAAGAGCCTTCTAAGATTACTGAGCCATTTTGATAGTCTCCCTCAAGACACAATAGTATATGCCCCCTACTTTTTTGTTTTTACATTTCAGCTCAAAATATATTTTAATATTTTCAGTATTTTCCTTGTTTCTTTTGCTGCATACAATGGTACTGATAACAGGCAAGAAAATTCTCTGACACTTGTTCTTACTGTTATTGTTAGCATTGTTATTGTTTAGCCACAGGTCAGCTCTGATCCAGAAAATCTATGACGAGGAATGTTCCAGCTATGACACTCCTCATCCATCTATTCAGATGGTGTATCTTGGGTCACATCATCAAATGTGTCCTTCCTCTTTCAAGACAGCTGGGTATGTGATATGAAGGAGATTTGATGGTAGTTTTTAGCAGTGTAAAGGCTTGTTTTTATTTTTTAGTGTTATTACTGCTGCTTGATAATCTAGGGTGTGGTTAGTGTCAGATAAAAACCAGAGAAAAAGTTTTATGGGTTGGTGAAGGGATTGTGAAGAGCAGGGGTGAAGTGATGGGGTGGTAGGGTTTACTGACATCAAACAATGTAAGGGGAGATGAAAGTTTTTTTTTATTGATTTTTCAACTAAATAAATATCTTTTTTGTTTGTTATTGACTATATATTCAGTATGTGTAGTTTTATGTTTGTATTTTAATGTGTGTATATACTTGTGTGATTTAGCATTTTATAGTGATATCAGATTGTGAGTTTGTATGTGTGTACATACACATATGGTTGTATGTCTGGAGTGACCTGTGCAAATATGTGCTGTGTGCCTGTCTGTCTGTCCTGCATTTCCATTTTTATCACTTTTCCTCATTAACATAGAAATAGATTGTTTTCTGAAGCCTGATATTATTTCACAGATGTGTTTAGCCAATAATGTGTTAGTTGATTTCTGATGTTATTTTGTTATTTTCAGCATTAGCTGAATGAATTCCTCTCTTTTAAAATCTCTGCATCAACCACCTGGTATACAATATTATCAAAAATAATAGGTTTTACTGGTCAGTACAGAAATTTCGATTTGAAATTCCTAATAATAGGAGTTAATAGGAGCTTCAAGCAAATTGTATGTCTATCCTGGAAGGATGACAAATAAATCAACATTAGTCGAACTTGATCATAGAACTCTGGTACACTCATCTAGACACAAGTATAACATTTAGTTAAGCATTCAACTGCCTTAAACTTTGATAATAATAATTTCTGGTCATTAGAACTCATCATTGGTTCAATGCCAATATTGAAGGGGAGCTGTATCATCAGTTGATGAAATCTGGTGTAATTTTGGTTTGACCAGGAATAAATGGAAAGCGAAGTAGATATTGACATACTTTGAACTCATTGTAGCAAGTCATAAAAATAACTATTATCTCACCTATTTATGCTACCCTAATAATAAAGGTTATGATTATGATGATGATGATGGTAATTGATAATATTTCAAAAAAATTTATTGGCTGGTCTGGAGGAAGGGGTTAAGCAGGAAAAACGTTTGCAGTGGAAGAAATTCCAGAATTATGGTATTCTAGGATTGAAGGGGATGGTTGTAGAGATTAGTGTGGAAACTTTTGTGTGTGTGTGTGTGTGTGTGTGTGTGTGTGTGTGTGTGTGTGTGTGTGTGTGTGTGTGTGTGTGTGAGAGAGAGAGAGAGAGAATGAATTTGAGTGAAAATTTGCGGATTTGAAGTGCCTGAGTGGAAGACAACTGTGTGTGTAACAGCAGCACCATCCTAGATGTAAGAGTAGTACTCCTATTATTGTTCCTACCCAAGTTTTGCAAAGGTTTTGCACATATTCTGTGATAAAAGGATCAGAAGAATGAAGTGTTCGAGATTGCTTGGCATTATTTTAGAGAGAATCCATATGTTGTTGGGGTGATGTGTATGGAATGATAATAGCATTCTTTCTCTTACTGATGTCAGAAAGAAAGAGGCATGGATGTGCTACAATGAGAGGCTGTTGAATGTGCAGATTGTATGGGGGGTGGTGAGAGCCTATTCATGTAGACCCAGAAGAGGAACCAGCTATCCAAGTTGACAACAGTATGGTAAATTGAGGAAGTAAGGATATGAAAACAGGAAAGCAGCTGGTCAGGGACAACTGTAGAATTATTTAGCTCAGAGTAAGTTCCTACACGTAGCATTCATCAACCTGGAAAAGGGCTTTGGTTGGGCCTTTCCCTCTGATTTGGTGATTACTAATGGAAACTAGGCTTGAAGAATGATTTGACAACAAAGGGCTTCTCCCTCTGAGTGAGAGACAGATTGTACAATGATTTCTTGCAAAGTGCAATGCTGCATGGTAAGCGAGACATGGGCCTTGACTGCAGAAGATTTGCAAAGACTAGTAAGAAATGAAGTGAGTATACATTGCTTGATGAGTAAAATTAGTGTGCATGAATAATGAAGTACTATAAGCTGAGAGAGAAGCTGTTTATGAG
The DNA here is from genome assembly GCF_001194135.2 of Octopus bimaculoides. NCBI lineage: Eukaryota > Metazoa > Mollusca > Cephalopoda > Octopoda > Octopodidae > Octopus > Octopus bimaculoides. The sequence goes on from NC_068982.1 coordinate 167,387,858, forward strand.
AGGAATTATTGTAGTAGGTGAGAAAGGAAATTGTGATTATACAGACATATGATGTTTATAGGGAGGGTGACAGCTGCATGCTCAAAGTGAATGGAACTTGTAGAAGATGGAGACAGAGGAGGACATGGGACAAAATGTTGAAGACTGATTGCAAGATGTATTGTACTAAGGAAATGACAAAGGATTGTAATGCTTAACAATACAGTGTCAGAGAAAACCCATTCATTTGTGTGAATATGGCAAAACATACAATAAAATGGGGCTAGTGATGGAGATTGGGTTCATAACATACACACACACACACACGCGTGCGCGTGCACTGCGAGCTGGCAGAAACGTTAGCACGCCGGGCGAAATGCTTAGCAGTATTATGTCTGCCGCTACGTTCTGAGTTCAAATTCAGCTGAGGTCGACTTTGCCTTTCATCCTTTCGGGGTCGATTAAATAAGTACCATTTACACAATGGGGTCAATATAATCGACTTAATCCGTTTGTCTGTCCTTGTTTGTCTCCTCTGTGTGTAGCCCCTTGTAGGTAGTAAAGAAATAACACACACATGCACACATGCACGCATGCACATGTGAGTCTTTTACCCTATTCTTGTTAAATCTCCATCTACTGTTCCTATTGCCTATTCAAACCACAACTAGCTAAGAAAGTTAAAACAAGAACAAATAACAAATTATCTTTGATTCACGCCTGAGGCTGAGTTGTAATGCAGTCAAAAGTTGGAGGTCAGTATGTTTTGAAGCAGTAGAAAATCACACCATGTAAATATAAACTGTATTGCAGTTATCATATCTGATATCATGTTTGGCAAAATTCTACTGTGTGCTTTCTTGTTCTTTCTAACATAAAGTAATAATGAAAAAAGTTCTCTCTCTTTTTCTCACTCTCAACACTGATTTATGTCCGTTTATTATGAAAGACCTCACAACTTGACAAGAGATGTATTTCTGAACTGTAGTAATTTACTGCTGAATAGTTATGACTAGGAAACTCATTATGTTTTTAACTCTGGTTTCCTTAACCAGTTTTATTTTCTAAAATCTACTTTTGATTGAGTATCTTCAAACGATACATTTCTATCTTTTATGTAAATCTAAGGTTAGGCTGGCTTTGCTTGTTAGATTTTTTTCTTTCTTTTAAGTAGATTATCAAAAGTCAAGCTTGTTGGGCTAGCTACAGAAATTGTTAATATTATAAAGTTAACAGGCTGTTCATGCCATTAAAATGATTTGCTTCAGTAAATTTATCTGAAACTTTCCATTAATTGATCTCATTTTGAACAAAACATTTCAATGCAGCAATACTGAGCCAGAACATGATTTTAGATGATGTATTATTTATTTATTTGTGTGTGTGTGTGTGTGAGAGAGAGAGAGAGAGAAGGTGAGTAGAGAAGAGTATGAATTTCTTCATCCATTTGGTTCATTGGGGCAGTGTATGTAATCATGAAAGGGTCTAACCCTCATGTTGGTAAGATTTGAATTTAGCACTGAAAATTACGAAACACCACAGATTTATGCCTTTCTTTCCCCTCTCCTACTTCGTGCTAAGTTTTACATACTTATTGGTTCCTTCTTACAGGTAAGTGAACTGGACCATTTGGAAATAATTTGAGTCATTGTTACATTGATGTAATATAAACTGTTGTTCTGGTTAGTAGTCTAGAACCTTGTTAGGTTGGCCATCAGACCTTTTTAGAACAATGTGCAAAGGATCAAGTGCAGATTTTAAAAAAATGTTTTTGTGTATTTTTTTAGTTTGAGGAAGGAAAGTTGTACCTATGTCCATTTAGCTTCTGTTAGAGAGAGGATTTTAAAATGACTTTTAAAATAGCTTTTGTCAGTTATCCGCATTCTGTAGTATGAGAGGCAATGAGAAAGCTTGTTATAGATGACTAGCTTTTGAGAGCTGAGTATTATTTTTGAGGATTTTGAATGAAGTATATATATATTGTTAATGAAGAATTTTTGGTGTACACATAAGTATCCACCCAGGTGCTATGCCTTGTTGCTTTGGCAAATTGAATTTCTTTGGGAATATCTTATATGCTGATGACGGGTTTCTCAGGTTATCATGAAGAACTGAAAAAGCTGGAAGAGTTGGTTTTGAATCCAGTGGATAAATCCTTTAACTGCAAAATTAAATTTCATGCAGCCCTGTACTGGTGACACATAAAAGGCACCCATGACACTCTCGGAGTAGTTGGCGTTAGAAAGGGCATCCAGCTGTAGAAGCCAAGCCCAAATCAGACTGGAGCCTGGTACAGCTCTCTGGCTTACCAGTTCCAGTCAAACCGTCTAACCCATGCCAGCATGGAAAATAGACACTAAATGAGGATGATGATTCCAATAATGATAAATTTCTACCAAGAAAATAGAATTGGTATTTTTTGCTAGTCACATTGCCTCAATAAACTTAACATCTCAGCAAAAAACAATTTCAAACATGAAATACTTCAACAAAAGATAGATTGGAATATAAAACTGCTTTCTGCTGTTAATGGTAATGCAATTTTGAGTGAATATATAATTTCCACAGTAAAAGGGGTTAAAGGTGAATTTATATCTGTGACATACAGTAGAAAGGCTTCTGAACATCCAAGGTTAAGGACACTTTTGGTTTGGCACCTTATCATAATTAGTGGAGATGAAAGACTAGAGAAAGTTTTGCAGCCTTTCACACCTGCTCCCAAAAATGACTCCTTTGTCCTCACCTGTCAGCTTCCACTCCATTGCCAGCTCTTACCCCAGAACCTACCCCCAGCTCCCACCTCTCATCTCTGTTTACCTTCATTTCCTCTCATCTTACTATGTTTCTTCTTTAAAGTAGGGGGGGCACCCATCAATGACAGACATCACACAAAAAAAACAAAACAAAAAAAAACTAATAGTGTAAATCGAATGTCCTTACCTGATATGTGGAGAGTTGACAAGAATTTTAATGAAAACAGTTAGACCTTAAACAGAGCATCAGCACATTAAAGTATTCAACGAAATCTCTCTATATGTTACTGGAGAAGTTAACTGCATGAGTAACCATTAGCCATATACTGCTTAGTAGACCATGGATTACTCAGATGATTCACTAAGTATTGTTACCTAGGTGACATATTTAATGCTGGAGGTAGGAGTGATTGTTGCTTGGTGTTAATGATTCATGAGTGATGGAAGTGGTTTAGGGCTTATTACCGATATTGCCAATATTTTTTGTAAACAAAGGTATCTGAGTTAAAGAAATTGAAGGAGTGAGAAGCTATTTGGCAGTGAAGAAAAAATAATGAATCTAGAAGATCTGCAGAAATTAGAGAAAAATTAGCTGATTGTAGACTGATGGACGTGCAAGTAAGTTAAACTGAATTGCAATTAAAAATGTGTGAGATGGCCACTTTAGGGGAACATTTATTAAGGCAAGCAAATGACAATTGATAGATGGAAGAAAACAAACAAAAATTAGAGATATATAAAGAAATCATTTCTTAGATGTAAAGTAAGAAAGATCTGGGATGAACTAGACTGAGAAATGTTGATTTTACAGATGACCTGGCACACGATTATGATGTGTAGAAAGGTGACTTACCTTATTTGTGATAGTATAGGGAAATAGATGTTAAAATGATAATAGTGATGATAACAGCAGCAGTGATGTTGGGTTTTAAAAATGGACAAAGAATAAGAAAATAAATGTGAAAGAAGATGAAAAAAATTAAAAAAGTAAAGCAACTTTATTTCTTGGAAAAATGTATTTATAGATCATTTCTTGAAAGCAGCCCAAAAAGCTAATTTTAGAGTTAATTAGATTAATTCACAAACAATATCATTTTTTAGTATTTTTATTTTAAATATAAAGATGTTAGTCTTCATGTTTCAGTCCTATTGAGTAGGCCACTTGTAAAGTCATTCAACTGTGAGTATAGACTGAGGGAATAGATGATGGAAGTGGTAGGAGTGGTGGTTACTATTTGCCTGCACATCTCTGTCTCTCTCTCTAGCTGTCTGTTTCACTGATTTTGTCAGCTTGTCTATTTGTTTTTATTGTCTATATATTCCCCTACATGTGTTTGTATATCTTTGTATCTGATTCTATCAGTCATAATGTTTCTGATAGAACATGAATTGTCAGTTTCTTGGCTGATTCAACATATAAGGCTGCTCTGGTACTTTATAGTTAGTTATTCTAGTATGGTGGCACTGCTTTAGGTCCAAGTGTTTGCAACATGAAATCACATTTTGAATAGAATGCAAATTGCTATCCCAAATTGTCTGAGGTACAGTTCTCAAGGATAAGTTCTCCATAGAAGTTTCAGATCTCAAGCCAAATCCAATTGAAGCCATTCTGCCACTTCAACTCAAATTGCAACATTGAACTTCCATGACCATAATATAATCGTTATGACAACATGTGTGCTGCTTTTGTGGTTTCAAAAGTCTTTTGATGTTATTGCCTCAGTGACAGTTTGGTCATTTCCAATAGAGTTGTGTCATTATGCTGAAATAGCTTTTAATTTTTAAAATCATTGTTCTGAAATCAGTGTTCTTTAAACGACTTATTGTGTGTGTGTGTGTGTGTGTGTGTGTGTGTGTGTACGTGTGTGCATATATGTTAGGAGATAATGAATTTACCACTGCTTTGATATTTGTTTAAATTGTTTCTGTACCTCTTTGTTTTTAAATACATTGCATGTAAATGATTCTGTGTGAAAAGTTATGTAATATGTGTGATTGAATATGTTGGAGCAGTTCTTCATCAGATTGGCATTACACTGTGCCTCTTTGCCTTGTGTGAAGAATATGCATTTGGTGTTGTTTATATAAAAAGGAAACAACAATGATTATAAAAAAAAAAAAGCTATGAGAAAGATAAAAATAACAACAATTCCAACCTTAATAAAACTAATAGTTGTGGTACAAAAGGCTTTGATAAAACACGGGACAGTAATAAATCACAAATGTAAGTAGTGGCCAATGTAGAAAATATTATGGGGTGGGGGAGTGCACAATAATGATAATAAAATTTAAAATAAGAATATGTACAAAAATTAAGTTAAAAAAGAATAAGAATAATAAAAGAAAATCTTTTCAATTACCATAACTGGTAAACGAGCAGTTAGTAAAAAAACAAGTTTTGGGTAATTTTGATGATGATAATCCTTTCTTCTATAGAGACAAAGCCTGAAATTTTGGGGAATGGGAATTAGTTGATTACATTGATCCTGGTGGTCAACTGGTTCTTATTTTATTAACCCTGAAAGGCAGTTGACCATGGCAGAATTTGAACTTAGAACAAAAAGACGGACACATTGTTCAGTGTGCTAATGATTCTGCCAGCTTGCTGCCTTAATAATAATGATATTAATAATAATAATAATAATAATAATGATGATAAACATAGTATTAATATTGGTTTCAAATTTTTGCACAAGGCCAGCAATTTTGAGGGAGTGGACGTGTTGATTACATCAATTCCAGTACTCAACTGGTGCTTATTTTATAGACCCCCCCCCCTCCCCAAGATTGAAGGCAAAGTTGACCATGGCAGAATTTGAACTCCGAACATAAAGATGGACGAAATGCTGCTAAGCATTTTACCTGGCATGCTAATGATTCTGTCAGCATGCTGCCACCTTCAATATAATGCTAACATTAGGAAATAAATGCTAATAATAATGACAATGATGATGATGATTATAGTGGTTATAATGGTGATATGAAAAGAATAAACAAACACTAGAGTGAAAACAATCAGTTGGAGTGTAGGTGTGTGATGGGTAAAGAGAAAAGTTAGTGGCAATAAAATTCTAGGGCAAACTATAGAGGAATGTAGTGGTGATAATGATAAAATATAATCAAATTAATGTGGACAGTTGTTGTTTGACATTCATTGCACTGGAGCATCATAAAGTGGATTGGCAGAGGATAGACACTGACATCAAAATGTATCAGTCAAGCGCATATGTTGAGTAATGAAAGCAGGAGGATAATTATAAAAATTAAAAGGTAGAGATGTAAAAAAGTAAAACTAAAATAAATAAATATATATATAGGCGCAGGAGTGGCTGTGTGGTAAGTAGCTTGCTTACCAACCACATGGTTCTGGGTTCAGTCCCACTGCATGGCACTTTGGGCAAGTGTCTCCTACTATAGCCTCGGGCCGATCAAAGCCTTGTGAGTGGATTTGGTAGACGGTAACTGAAAGAAGCCCAATCGTATATATGTATATATATATGTGTATATGTGTGTATTGGTTTGTGTGTCTGTCTTTGTCCCCCCAGCATCGCTTGACAACCGATGGTGGTGCATTTACGTCCCTGTAACTTAGCGGTTCGGCAAAAGAGACCGATAGAATAAATTCTAGGCTTCCAAAGAATAAGTCTTGGGGTCGATTTGTTTGACTAAAGGTGGTGCTCTAGCATGGCTGCAGTCAAATGACTGAAACAAGTAAAAGAGAGTATATATGTATATATGGGAGAATATACAAATAATAACAAGACGAGGACAGGTGGTGTGTATATATATATATATATATATATATGTAAATATATATATATGTATGTATATATATATATATATAACGTTGACCACTAACGTGGACATTCAATGTGCTAGAAATAGATCACATCTTGTGTCTATTAAGACCTAAATTGTTCGGCGGTGGGCAACTATGT
>NC_068982.1:167394633-167397201 GCF_001194135.2 Octopus bimaculoides
TATATATATATATATATATGTAAATATATATATATGTATGTATGTTATACACATGCTCACACATGTACCCATACACACACACACGGTTATCATTATCTTCATCTTTGTTAGTTACTGTTCTAACAAGGTTGAACATTATAAGGGTAGGTTAGTCGTATTTCATATAAGAATTGACTTTCTATTTAGTTAGAGAGAATTGTCACCACCACCACCATCATTATTAATCCTCCCACCATCATGTTTTGCACTTAAAGAAATCTGATGTAGTCTTATTAGCTTTCACTATGCCAGTTACTTCATTGATTTTGGCTGAATATTTTGAGTAAAGTTGAAGTTGATATGCTAACTGGGACCAGGTTAGTGAGGTTAAATCTATAAGCATTGACCATAGTACATTTATATTGTTGGCAGCTGATCTCTTGCTGAGCCATATTTACACTTTAAGATTAATTAATGAAAAAAAAAAAATCAATTGTTTGCCTTAGCTAAGTTGTGTGTGTGTGTGCATGCATACATGCACGTGCGTGTGTGTTAATTGAAAGTAAGAATACAGTTTCACCAAAATGCCTGAAGGTGACTGATGAAAATTCTTCATATTAAGTCAGTATCTGAGGTCACAAAAGTCTAGTTGTTACAGGGAAATTCCTTTGCTCAGCTTGTAGAGTATAAAGAAGTAAGAATTTAATATTTCATAGTCTGTGTAAGCATTTAGTGCATGAAGGTTCTGTGAGGTTTCTGGCAAGAAATCAAGCATCAAAGAATGTACTAGGTACACTAGACTAGCTTAAAACTGCATGAGAGCAAGTATGACTTACTGATATGGATCAACTGAAGTTGTTGTTTTGGATACTTCAGTTGAATTGTAAATGTTAGTAGTGGTGCTTATGGCGGGAGAAGCAGTATAGTTTTTAGGGAGAAGAAAAGTTTTGGAGAATTGCTACCCATGGAAGTAGTGAAAGGCACATTGATGTTGTCGTGTGCAAGAAATTGGATGCCATTTGTTTAGAGATTTGGATGGCAAATATAGAGTATCTTCTAATGACTGGGTGGAATGTTGTGTCATTTATGTTTGGTAGAGAATATTAATCTAGTTGAGAGAGAGAGAGAGAGAGAGAGAGAGAGAGAGAGAGAGGGGGTATTTTGGGAAATCACTAGGTATCAGTTGCTGATAGAGGTATGATAGACTGGACATTGGCTGATAGAAGACTGGACATGTCATATGCATTGATGGAGCATGCTGAGGGATAAAGAACATTGTGTGTGTGTAAGAGAGAAAGAGAGAGAAAATAGATGTGTGGATGTGTGAATATATATATGTATGTAAATTTATGTAGATGAATAGGTGTGTATGTATGTGTGCTAGTCTATGTTTGTTCACCTAATTTAATGGAATTTTATAAAGGAACTGTGTTTGTGTGTGTGTGTGTGTTTAAAAACTATATAACTATGTAAAATGTGGTGGAACCACTTAGTTCAATTAATTAGAACATTGTTTGTAGTTACTCTTCACCTTCATATTCACTATATTTTGTTGTTGCATTTTTAATATATATATTTTTTGTACTCACTGTCATGCTGATCAGATAGCTGTACATATCTTGCTTGTTTTTTAATATTTTTCTTGTATTTTCTCTGATTTTTCTTTTAATTTTTCAATCATCAGTTAAAAAAAATGCCTACTTCTCTTTCTTTCACTTTCTTTTATCACTTATGTCACAACTAAAATATATTTCTCTTGATAAAAATGTAAATTTACAATGGTATTAATAGAAGAAATATGCATGTATGTATGCACAGCATGCATGCATGCGTGTGTGTGTGTATGTGTGTGTGTGTGTGTGTGTGTGTGTGTGTGTGTGTGAGAGAGAGAGAGAGAGAAAGATCATTATAGTTTCCATGTTTGCATGAATCAGACTGGCCTTCTCCAACACAGCATCTGACCACTTGTTAGGGTCTGTTGTCCTCTACTTTGTGTGGTTCAGTCACTTGAGATTTATCTTCACTTCCTATATTTTCCTTGGTCTTCCACTTACGCAAGTTCTTTCCATTTGGATCACTTGGTACTTTCTTACCCAACTGTTATCCTCCATATATATCACATGTTCAAACCTGCTCTGGCTTCTCTCTTGCATAATACATTTCTTGTACATCCAGATTTCTCTTGTATCCAGTTTTTCTCTCAGCTCAATTTTATTCCATTGTTCATGCTCACTAACTTAATACATCCAGCAGAGCATACAAACGAAATGAGGACAAATATCCACAATATTCGTCAAATGTAAATAATCATCATCATCATCATCATCATTTAACGTCCGCTTTCCATGCTAGCATGGGTTGGACGACTTGACTGAGGACTGGTGAAACCGGATGGCAACACCAGGCTCCATATTTTTCTTAACATTTACTGAGTATTAATTGAAACAGCTGTAAGGGATGAGGATTAATTTACTGTTAATAATAAACAATTGTTAATTTCCCAGTCTCCATTTTCTTTTTCATCTTTTATACGAATATAAACTATGTATATATATATATATATATATATATATATATATATATATATAT
>NC_068982.1:167397296-167399640 GCF_001194135.2 Octopus bimaculoides
ATATATATATATATATATATATATATATATATATATGTATACATATACATACACACATACACACACACACATATACACACACAAACAGTGGGGTACATGTGTATGTTTGTAATCTCACTCAGCTCTGAAATTCTGGAACCTATCCTGCTAATATTATTTACTTGCTAAGTATTATCCAAAATAATTCTTCTGTAGTGGTCATATTCTTGTGAGTTTTCTATTTTTGTTCAATAGTTTTGATGTCTTTTATTTATATCAAGCATCTAAGAACTGCCTTGCGAAAAACCTTGCATATATGTGTGTGTGTGTGTGTGTGTGTGTGTGTAAGAGACAGATTTAGGGTTCTGTCAATGTGGAAAGCAGGGATGGTTTGTCTAAATGACTCATAACACAAACATGCCAATCACTGCTACATCTAATGCAAAAATGAAAGCAAAAAAACACAACAAACAAACAAAAACCACAAAAAAAAACAAAAAAAAACAAACAAATAGAACCCCCTCTAGATTGTATTCATCTTCTTAATGCTTGTTTTTTGTAGTAGGGTTTCCCCACCCTCATTCGTTTTGACCCCTATTTATGCAACTTTTTTTTTATTTTGCTCTTGCTAAAAGTAATTACTTAACAAACCACTGCATCCACCACCACCATTTATCATTATTGGCTTCACCCTCGTTACCACCAACATGACTATCACCCTTTACAATCACAGCTATCACATTATCTCCACCACCACCACCACCACCACCACCATTGTTATCATTATCCCCACTGTTATCATTGGCTATTATATTTACCATTATAACCATAATCATCATGACTGCTGTTGCTATTACCTTTTCCACTCTCAGAATTATCACCTTCACCACCATTACTACCTCTATCATCATTACTGTTATCACTGGCTCTCCCATTGATGAAAGATTCAAAGTGATCAAACCAGACCCTGTTTAATTTGACATCCTTATTTAGTTGTGCTTAAGTTTATTGATCCTCACCTCCGAAATCCAGTTAAAAGCTAAAACAACAAAGATACTTTTTTGTAGGGCAGGAGTCAGAGCATGACCAATATTTGTGAGTAGGGGAAGAGATAATATAAGGGTCAGTAGATCAAGTGTAAGCTGAAAAGATAGTGTATATATGAGTCAATTGGATCAGGTGAATCGTGAAGGGATATTGTTGGGGGTCAACCAGATTAGACGAAGAGTAATAATGTCAGGGTCACATAGATCAATGTTACTATTATTATTTTGTTGGTACAAGTTATAAAAAAAAGACCTAGCTGATTCTTGTGGGAATTGAACTAACAGTAGTTAAGTAATAGTGGGTAAGGTTGTACCAACTTCACACCTAAGGAATTAATAGTCTATAACGCTCTCATGGATTATAACCTGTTGCTACAGTGTTTAGTTTCAGAAATTGTTGCACACTTTGTACATGTGAGAGAGTGCAAGTGCATATTATTTGCATGTGTCTGTATGAACGTGTGATTATTGTAAATATGTAGACATGCATTTAAATAAACAGCTGCACATGCGCATCCATAGATGTGCACGTTAATAAAACTGCATTCAAATGTGAATACATAAGTACACAAATATTCACTGTGCACACATGTGCATGCATGTGTGCATTGCATACACAATTAAATGCTCTTAACAATTCTCTGCATCACATAACCAAATGCTTGCATTTAGAAATGTAAACACGTGTAGATACACACCCGCTCTATTCTCTCACCTCTCTTCTACTTTCTTCTCTCTCTCACCTCGTGGTGAATGATCACATTTTCATTATAATTAGTGTGTATTAGTAAGAGTGTTTAGAAAACATTAAGTGATGCGGTTTAAATTTCTCTTGTGAATGACTAATTAACATTTTTATTGGCTGTTTATTTAACATATTTATAATGATTTTATTGAACCTTACCTCCTCAAATGCACATAAGTCTGGTGTGAACAAACTCATAAACACATCACATGAGAACATACTGGATATAGTCAAACATATTTACTCTCGGTATAGCTGAAAGATATATATGCTTGTTTAGGTGTGTGGGAATGTATAAAATTAAGAGAAAATGTTCTCTCTCTCACCCTTATTTTTTTTTTATTAATAATCAACAGTAGTTATACTGTGATTCTAGGACTGAAAGTTTCGTGTGTTGGCACTTATTACCCCACCATCCTTATCTGTCTGTCTGTCTGCCTGCCTGCATATCTGCCTACCTGCCTGTTTATCTATCTATCTATCTATCTATCTGTCTATAGATAGATACATATTCACATACACACACACACACATATATATATACATGCACATACATATATACACACACATATAT